>NC_089789.1:2696568-2776568 GCF_040412425.1 Macrobrachium rosenbergii | reverse complement strand
TATTTTCCGAGTACCGAGACCTTTCCTGAAAATAGCGGACGTCACATCTTAAAAACTAACCATAGAGTTTCTTGAAAATAACCCATTATGTTTCCCACACCCAAATTAAACAGTAGAAATGCTAATCTAACCTAGCCTAACTTATGGCCATGGCGAAAAAACTGGGGCTGGTGCAATACTAGCATACATCTCAGGAATTTGTCCCCGGGATTTTTGTATTGAATATTTTACATTCTCGAAAATTATGGATTTCTAATGAACGTGCATATTTTTAAATGCTGACTTGGATAGGGTAAATCTATCCTATATCGGGTAAATAGTAGTTCTGTGAGGATTGCAAAGAAATGATTCCCGGAATCACCAGCAAGCGACTGAAGCAGTAAAATCCTTTTGATTAAGTCACATTAAAACTAGTCATGTATCATCGGAGTTCTGAGTTTGGCTGGATGTGATTTAAGTATTTTGTTCGGAGGACATCTATCCTTGAGTTTCGTTGCCTCAAATTCAAAGTGAACATTCTTGTTTCATATGAATTACGGATTTCATTCAGAATTTAACATTTTTAGTTTTCTGTAAAGGAAACTATTGTGCCAGCTTTGTCTGTCCGTCCGCACTGTATATAAACGCGTCCGCACTTTCTCTGTTCGCCCTCACATCTTCAAAACTACTGAGGCTGGAGGATTGCAAATTGTTATGTTGATCATCCGCCCTCCACTCATCAAAGATACCAAATTTCAGCCCTTTAGCCTCAGTAGCTTTTATTTTATTTAAGGTTAGCCATAATCGTGCTTCTGGCAACGATATAGGATAGGCCACCACCGGGCCTTGGTTAAAGTTTCACGGGCCGCGGCTTGTACAGCCTTCTACCGAGACCACCGATAGATAGATCTGCTTTCGGTGGCCTTGATTATACGCTGTACAGGAAGCTCGATTGCGCTGAAGAAACCTTGGCGCATTTTTCACTCGTTCACTTTTGTCACAGATGAATTCTGTTTCAAAATGGCTGAAGAAACGTTTCACCAAAATTCCGGATGTGGCCAGTATTTCTTGATACTGAAAAAATAAATGAGTGAAATTCCCTTTCCATTTCTTTTTACAAGAAACTGAATGGAATACAGGTAGGCTATAGGAATTCATTGATATAATTCAGACATTTTGATGACTGTTGCCAAATGTACTATTACCTGACTGGCGTATTCAACTGAATGGCATATCGGCGACCGGTACATTATGTCTCCATTAGAACAAGTCTTCGGAAAATCTAAATTGAATGTCAAGGGCAACTGTATTCCCACGGAAAGTCGACTTGCATGTCGTCGTGTGTTATGCAAGATGATGCATGTGGCTGAATCAGGTGGTTCGAAGTCCATTTCAGATGACATTTCTCTTTTGGTCAGCTGACGCTCTATATATATATATACACCTTCTGTCAAAGATATATATTTCCTTTCAGTCTTCAGCTTTGTTAAAAAATGTGTTTATAAATGGAAGAATGACATTTCAATGCATTTTTATGTGTTTGTTATTTCATTACTTTATTTTTTGTTTTTCCTTTTTTAAAAAGTGAGTGGAATCTCTCTTCTTCTATTTCCCTTTATCTCCTCTCTCTCCTTCCTTAATATTCTTTGGGAGCTTGAAGAATTTGAAGTCAGTGGTTCCTGAATAATAATAATAATAATAATGATGATAATAATAAATAATAATAATTATAATGAACCAAACAAAAACTTCTTTCAGTTTTCTTCTGAAGATGGAAAGAGAAACCCACAAGATTCTTGTGTATAACTTGTTTACTGGTAAATATTTACATATTACTTTTAAACTCGAGTACTTTCAGGTACTAACTGTGACCCTTTTTCAAGAGATGAGGTAAATATCAGGCTGGTTCAAGGCCCAGCAATCTTCTGGAGCTACTTCTCCCTATGCTGTCATTTATATGATGGCTGTCTTGGTTTCCATTCTCTTGAGAGTTGTTAATCTCCTCCTGACGGTTTGATATCCTGATCTGATGGTCAGTGGTATTAACCCTTGTGGTATGTGAGTCGTTACCATCGGTCTGTTGGGCAGGAGACCTAACCTCCAGGTCAGAAGGGTCGATCTTAGCTTCTTTTAATATCAAAGATCGGCTTATGGGATCTTCTGAGGTAAATCCTTTGTTTCCTTCTATCACTTTAATCTGTCTGATGAGTGCCCTTCCACTACCCTCCTATGACTGATGTTATTGCTTTTGTATATAAGCCTGCTGTTTTTAAAATCCATCCTATGGTCCTTTTCCCAACAATGCCTAGCTATAGCACTCCCTGTGAGTTGAGCTGTACTGCCCTCCTGTGTTCTTGGATTCTAGTCCTTATTCCCCTACCTGTTTCACCCACATATTTGTCTCCACAATTGTTGCAATTAATTATGTATACTCCCCCTACATCATCTGCATACTGTCTTCTCCTTCCAATGGGAGAGAGAGAGAGAGAGAGAGAGAGAGAGAGAGAGAGAGAGAGAGAGAGAGAGAGAGAGAGAGAGAATTCTCTGTTATTCATGTGCTCTTGGGAGTTGTGTTTGTCCGTAGATTACATCACTTAAGAGAGAGAGAGAGAGAGAGAGAGAGAGAGAGAGAGAGAGAGAGAGAGAGAGAGAGATCGTATAATCATCATACTTAAAGAATTCGGTTAGTAGTTGACAGGGCATCAGATCAACTCCCTCTTCTCCCTCCTTCCCACTCCCGCCGCCCACAAACCCCAACACCCCCCTCCCCCCAGTTGATTATGATGAGGAGTGAATATCTAATTTCATTGTGGCGCCTCAGACATCACCATTGTTTTCCCTTTATGCAGTTCATCGTCCAACTAACTACAGTCAGGCCAACTTGGGCGGAGTTTTTCTACATTCGGGTGTATGCGACGGCCGACCCAACGTTCGTTGATGCCAGGCGGTAAATTTAAAAATTAAACAAATTACCAAAAGAGACAAAACAGAATCATATGTTCAGACTAATATATTAACAGCTATTACCTAGGTTTTCATGAGACCATACTACTGTAACATTTCCATTCCTATTCAAGTACAAGAACCATTTACTTTATTATTTCTACAAGGTGTCAGTTCTTTCATGCATTCCTAACTATGATTGTTAGTTCTAACAGCTTTTTGTATTTTTCTCTCTCCTTGATTCTACAATTGTAGGGAGCCCCTAGTTCCTTGTTGGACGGGTCGGTATAGTTCTTGGCTAGCACTCTGCTGGGCCTGCGTTCGATTCTCCAGCCTGCCAATAAAGAATTAGAGGAATATATGTCTGTTGATAGAAATTCATTTCTCGGTATAATGTGGTTCGGATTCCACAATAAGCTGTAGGTCCCGTTGCTAGGTAACCAGTTGGTTCTTAGCCACGTAAAATAAGCCTGATCCTTCGGGCCAGCCCTAGGAGAGCTGTTAATCAGCTCAGTGGTCTGGTTAAACTAAGGTATACTTAACTTTTATAGGAGGCCCCAGTGGAGAAAGAAGTACAGAGCACCAGTCCAAGATGTATAAATTGTATTAATCACAACATACTCAGTTTATAGGTATCAATAGTAACATCACAAAAGAAATAAATGAAGCAGAGACAGACAGAGAGATGCATCATAACCTAACCTTCACAACTATGGCACTGAATAGCCACCTCTGGCTAGCACTGGGCCTATGGCACAGGTTTCATTCATTCAAACCAAATTGTGCCCGTGGGGGGGCGGGGTATGCCTTCAGTGCACCTGATGCGGTACATTGTGGGCATTACTTAGGGTTCTTTGCAGCGGGCCTTCCTTAGGCCCCTACCTGCAACCCCTTTCGTTCCTTTCGCTGTACCTCATTTCATTTTCTCTTTCTTCCATCTTACTTTCCCAAACCCTCTCCTAACAAATGATTCGTAGTGCAACTGTGAGGTTTTCCTCCAAACCTTTTACTGTCAGTTTCCATTTCAGCACTGAATGACCTCGTAGGTCCCAGTGCTTGGCCTTTGGCCTGAATTCTGTATCCAATTCAGAACTAAATTGTAACTTACTGCAGAGCACTGGCTGCAAATATGGCTGAGGTGTCGCCTAACCTGACCTCAACAGTCAATTAGTTTTGCGAAGACACTGAATGCAAAGAGAGAGAGAGAGAGAGAGAGAGAGAGAGCTGAAATCATAATAAAAAATTGCCCCTGCGTTAGACTTAGCACCGCCCGTAGTCCAGGCCACATCTCATGAGCCACATTCCACTGCTTCAGCCCTTGTCAGCTTTGCCGTTTATTTTCGTCTTCTGTCTTAGCACAGCAATTGGTATTGTTTCAGCCTGTCGTTGTGATCAAATTTTTTGTTATTATTAATTCTCTTTGTTTATTATTTAGAATTTGACTAAAATGAGTTGCTTTTCATAATGTTCTGTAATGTTCTGGAATGGGCCATTTGGGAGAGTAAATGTTATCAACAAAACTTACTATTTCTGGAACAAATAAAAGAAAACTTTTTGGTAAGTTTGCTGTTTATGCGTAATATTGAAACGTATTGTTTGAGAATTAAGGAATTGTTTTGTTATCTGTCCTTTTATTCCTCTAAATATACACCAGTGTTCACGGTATAATGGTCCTCATTAATGTTAGTGTGTTCTTATGAAACATACAGGCAGGCCCCAGTTTGCGAAGTGGGTTCCGTTCCGACGCTGCGCCATAAGCCGAAAATCATCGCAAACTGAAATAGTGCAGAAAATTGTAATAAAACCTTACTTTTAATCATTTGGTTGTCTTGTAAACGACGTAAACTGCATTTTTATTGATTTTCATCAAGGAACCTCCAAATTTTGACCATTCTGCCCTTTTGGGAGCCGTTATTTCTTCCATCGGATCAGCATCACAAACCTGGAACATGAATTGTAACCCAGGAAATAATTTTTGATTATTATATTTGAAGAGTGTCGTAAGCTTGGAACGTCACAAGCCGAGCCCATCGTAACCCAGGGACTACCTGTATAGACCTTTGTCGTAGAGAGGCGTATCTTTGAAACTCAAGTTGGTTCGTTTTTTGAGACTATAGCCAGGTGGGTAACTTGCCCAGGTTAATTTCTTATATACTGCGTAAGTATTTAGGTTCTAACTTCTTTTACTACCAGTTTGAGTCGATTGGTAACTGCCATATTTTTCACTAGCTTCTGATGTTACGTAACTCTCTGCCATCATTCATACCTCCAGTCCCCGTAGGGGGCTAGTGCCATCAGTGCACCTCACGGGGTACACTGTAGGCATTACTAAAGGTTCTTTGCAGCGTCCCTTCAGCCCCCAGCTGCAACCCCTTTCATTCCTTTTACTGTAGCCTCTCCTAACAATTATTTCATAGTGCTTCAACTGCTTTGAGGCTTTCCTCCTGTTATCCCTTTCAAACCGACCCACTCGCAATTTCCCTTCCAGCGCTGAATGACCTCATAGGTCCCAGTGCTTGGCCTTTAGCCTAATCTCAGTGCTCCATTCCGTTCCATTCCATACCTCCAGTGTAGTGTGCCGAGTGTTACCCTGTTTCCTAATGTCAGAAAATTAGTAAATGATTCCCAGCAACAATGCTGGCACTTAGTTGGTGATGGGAAATTTTTTGTTTCTTATTTGTCACATAAGATGGTTTTTGCAACAGATTCAAGTTGTGATATATTTTAAGTCGTTTTATAACTGTACCATACTTTTGTTTATAACTCTTCAGTACAGCAATTTGATCTCTAGTGCAGTACATCTATAAACTATCGGGAAAAATATACTGTATATTATAGTAAGTGCATTACATGTTGTAGATAGATTATTTTTATCATTTTGTCACTGTTCTGTTTACAGGAATGCTTGAAAAGCCCAATTTACTTCCAGCAGCTCTGAGTCACTTGCAATGCACGGAAAAGTGTCGTTAGGGAAAACATAGAGAATTAATTGCCTCTCAGGCCAAGAAGTAAGTCGGTATCGGTACTCAATTTTTTGTCACAAATGAATTGGTTTTTGTGAATGCAAGAAAGAATATCTGATTTTAATGCTTATCCATTCTGTTTGCGTATACTTTTGTGCAATGCAGTTTTGGATATATAAGCCAGTAATAATGACATTATAAAGAATAATGGTAAGCTGTATCAATCACATCCTTTCAGAGGATAAAGGTAAGGGAGAATATTGAAAACAATGAATAATTTGTTACTCGTTTTCCACAAATTCCACATCGTTACCTTATACAGGCAGTCCTCGGTTATTGGCAGGGTTCCATTCCCGACAGCGTGACAATACCCAAAAATCACCGCTAACCGAAAATCGGCAATAATAGCACTGATCCCTAGTTATCGGCGCCGACAACCGGTTAGTGGCGCCGATAACTGGCGATCAGCACTGCCGATAAGAGGCGATCGGCGCTGATAACCGGTTATCAGCGACAAAAATCTGGTTATCGTCGTCACTAGACAAGCACCGTAAAACCGGATCGCTGGTAACCAAGGCTGCCGATAACCGGGGACTGCCTCTATACAGCATGGTAAAACCACAAAGAAGAGACAATAAACTTATGATACAGTACTTGCAATTAGTTCACTAGGTTGTCAACAGTCAAAACATTGTACTGTATCAAGTTGCTAACACTTGTTTGGGACACTCTCAGCCACCTGTGCATTTTTAATCCCAAGTCCAGATCAGTAAGTTTTGGGCATCACTTAAGGTTCTTTGCAGCGTGCCTTCCTTCGGCCCCTAGCTGCAACCCCTTTCGTCCCTTTCACTGTACCTTCTCTCATATTCTCTTCCATCTTACTTTCCAGCCTCTCCTAACAATTGATTCATAGTGCAACTGCTTTGAGGTTTTCCTCCTGTTACACCTTTCAAACCTTTGATTGTCAATTTCCATTTCAGCACTGAATGACCTCATAGGTCCCAGTGCCAGGCCTTTGGGCTAAATTCTGTATTCAATTCAACATAAGAGAGTTATTGAATTGGTATTAGATTATCCAAGAAACTGAACTTAGGGGTTAACCGTACGCTCAGACACGATTGGCCTAGGCTACTTCTTCCGTATACGTAAACAAACCCACAACATACGGTTATTGTTCTGGCTGAGTTTGTAGTCTGAATGTGTGGCTGCTCTTAGCCTGAGCGGATGTTCGGACAGCGTGAGCAGCCTGATTTCCGCTTGCCAACAAGAACACTTACCTAATATATCTGCTCTTGGCCTTACCTAGGAGCTATTTACCTTAGCCTTCATATACATCATTGAACTTACCTTATTATTGGGAGGCGTCAAATTCGTGTTCCGCTGGGGAAACAGGAGGTGGGTAGAGGGTGGCGACAGCACACACGAGCACGTGAAACCGGGCCGTACAACGGGACCAAAACATCATATTTCACCATGCACTGATACCTTCTTTCGGCATTGACGATTAACACAGCACCACATGTATACTGGATGTCCAGTGCCTGGACAGATTCCGCCACATAGGAAACGTCGGTTTCCAACTTTACACGAAGTACACAAACTGGAACGGTCTCCAAGCAGTCCTTGTTGGTACAGCCACTCAGTAAACTCACCAGTGTTACGTAAAAACTCAAGAACGATCGGAATGTACTAATCTGTGAAAGAATTAAATTCTTCAACGGACGTTACTTTGGGAGATAAAATGAGGTTGTGACTCTCCATCGCGGCAGTTACAGAAGGAAAGAAAGGGTGACTGTGGTCAGGGGATGGGCCTATGAATCATATCGATCAGACACATTCTGATTGGTTCAATGTTTTTAATCCGTGGGTCCTAGGGAATGACCTGGGTCAGCCTGGGACATGATTGGACGGAATTAAATTTCTCGCAATCAGGTCAGGGTGATGTACGGTGGTAGCCTTAGGAACTACGGGTTGAGAGGAGCGCCACACTCCGGCCATCTCGAGAACTGCAGGAGAGCGGTGCTGCATGACACCGTTCACCTCAACTTGGTACTTAGAAAAAGTTACGCTACGCTGAAAAAATTGTCGTTCAGCAAAATCAAGGAAACTGGCCAAGCAATTTACTTTTCAGTAGATTTCGGCACGCTGAACAACTTTTATTCTATGCAATTTTTCATTTGGAGTCACTGTTAGTGAGCTACAGGCATGTCCCTTGGATAGACAAACCACCCCGACCTAAAATTGCCTTAAAAATGCCTTGTCTTATGCTGTCAGCCTGTCGTAGCCTATCCCAGGGGGGCTGTGACTAGGTTTTCGGCTCCCCTGAAACCCCCTCTAAACCGCCCCCCCCCCCTCCTCTGCCAGTTCACTGTCATTTAACCTTGGAATGGCTGCCAGTTTTAGGCTATATCCCAGGCCCTAGTGTTCTTTAGTTGGGCCAGAATTTCAGCAGGCCCAGTGGGGGTATCCCAGATCCCTCTCGGCCAACCTGTCGTAGCCTACCCGGGCAGCCTGACCTGCCCTAGGGGGCTGTGACTAGCCTACCCCCTCTGGTTCGGTAACTGTACCAGCTAACGCGTCAAGAGGGCCGCTGCTTTTGGGACCAGCACCTTCGGGGGGTTAGTGCCGTCGGTGCACCACATGCGGTGCACTGTAAGCGTTACTTAAGGTTCTTTGCAGCGTGCCTTCGGCCCCTAGCTGCTGCAACCCCTTTCGTTCCTTTTACTGTACCTCCTTTCATTTTCTCTTTCTTCCATCTTACTTTCCTCAACCCTCTTTCTCCTGACAATCGATTAAGTAATGCAACTGCTTTGAGGTTTTTTCCTGTTGCACCTTTCAGACCTTTTACTGTCAGTTTCCGCTTCAGCGCTGAATGACCTCGTAGGTCCCGGCGCTTGGACTTTGGCCTAAATTCTCTATTAAATTCATTCGGTAAAAATAAACAAAAGGAAAAAAAAAGGTGGTACTGTAAATATTCCAGTTGACTGGAATATTTATTTACCACCTTTGTTTAAAAGTAACTCCCATAAGTAAAGACCATCAGGTTTGTATGTTAGGAAAGATAGATACAAATGACCTTAAAATCTGTCATTTTGAGCTGCTTTTATGCTGGCCACAGCTGACTACGCAAGAAGTGTGCACAACTCTCGGCACTTTTGCTGAAGTGTCAGCAACACAGGTGTAACATAAGTATCCTATTGACTATGGACGGTTTTTTTTTTTTTAATATGTTGACAGCAAAAGTACTTTTAAACATTGATTTGTTGGTAAATCTAGAAAAACATTTTATTTATGTATGGTCTTTTGTTCCTACGGGAATATAAACCATTCCCATATATATATATAGGAGTATTCTTCAGCATGAGCTGGAAGCTTTTGTTGTACGAGGAAACAGGGTGGGCTGACTAAGGATTAAGATGAGTGCTGCATTCTCTGCTAAACTGTCTGTTGAGCATATGTATTCCTTTGTACAATTGTTGGCATTCACTTGTTAGTTTTCTGTAGAAGAAAACTATTGAGATTACCTTTTGTCTGTCCGTCCTCCCTCAGATCTTAAAAACTAATGAGGCTAGAGGGCTGCAAGTTGGTATGTTGATCACCCACCCTCCAGTCATCAAACACACCAAATTGCAGCCCTCTAGTGTCAGTAGTTTTTATTTTATTTAAGGTTAAAGTTAGCCATGATTGTGTGTCTGGCAACATTATGTAGGTCCTAAAAGCACAGCCCACCACCAGACCATGGCTGAAAGTTTCATGGGCTGTGGCTGAGAGTTTCTTTGGCCACCACCTAGTGCTTCAATCTCCACTCAGCTGTCTGTTAAGCTTATGTGTTTCTATGTACAATTGTTGGCATTCTTTTGTTGTTCATGGCGAATAGGAACTGGGTTCCATGTCTCAGCAACTGTTTCTTTCCAAGGTCGCCCTCTTAATTTTTTTCATGCTTCTGGTTTTTCAGACTTGAACCTGAAGAGCTTGTCTGTAGCTCTGTTTATGGTCGTTCCATACCTTTTTTCCCTTATTTTTCCTCAATTGTTTTCTTTTGGCTTTGCCTAGAAAAAGTCATCAGGTTGCCCATTCCATTGTCCTCTGTGCTTAAAATCAGATTTAAATTCTACTGCTATTAATTCACATTCTGTGATACTATATTTCTCACAGATTTTTCCTTGATTTATGTCTCTCCCATATATCGCGGTTCCCCCTTGATTCCTATTTTTTCTATCTGATCTATAAGTTTGGAAACCCTTTATCTGATCATCATTACCAGTCTCTTGTGAGTACCAGGTTTCACTTATATTCATTGTACCTATATTTTCAGTTTGGGTTAGTTCTTCTAAGAACTCTATTTTTCTTTTTGAGTTACTCGAAACTAAACCGTGTGCATTCATCACTATGATGGTTTGCGTTTTATCCCCATTATCTGATGTGGGTAATAATAAGGATTTTCCCATGTCTCTTTCCTGCTCTGATATGTTGTTCTTTTCTTGATTTCCATAACTTCGGACATTAAAAAATCCAACTTTTCCAAAATAGTTGTTCTTCCATCTTCATAATTATTCATTTTGTGTTTGTATTTGCATCTATCTCCATATGTGCACCATCCATTTGCATTGTAGATACATTGCTTTATTGCACTGTACCTGGGTGCTGATGCCTCATATCGTGGTGCTGACATTTCATAACGTGGTGCCGGCTTGCTTTTTTCCTTCGTCTCATACTCTTTATTCCTTTCTTTATTTGTCTCATTTTTACTTTGATTTTTTATATGTATTTGCTTTTGATTTTCGTTCTTCATGGCAACAGGATGCATATACCTGCACTTTTTGTTGAATTTGCAACCTTTCCTTCTTTCAGATTCCAACATACTTTTGGTTGTAGATCGCTGCATTCAACCTCATAGCCGTCTAGATATGCACATTTGCCATAAATCTCATAGTTGTGACATATCTTGGGATGTTTGTAGTGACATCTTTCAAAGCTGGATCAAGACTAGAGGCAAGTAATTATAGGCCTGTGAGTCTGACATATCATATTATGAAAGGGTAATGAAAAAATATATAATGAAGCATTTAGTGAAAAATAGTTGTTTAATATAGGACAACATGGTTTTGTACCCGGAAAAAGTACACAAACCCAACTGTTAGTCCACCATGAAAGCATATATAAAGATATGATAAACGAAAAAGATACAGATGTGGTTTACCTAGAATTTGCAAAAGCTTTTGACAAGGTAGACCATAATATACAGGTGCGACATAAGTAGCGCCCTTTGTTTAAAGTGGAACAAAATTAAAGCCTTTTTGATTATCCTTTATTTTTTCGAACATGAATGTATTGCCACAGGTTAATAGATTAATATAATATATTAACAAAATTAATATAATGCTTATTTGGTTTAATAATGTTCAATACAAATACTAATTGCTAACTCTGCAGAAAGACGCCTACTGGATTTTTGAGGAGAACACAGCAATGATTCTTGTAGTTCACTGGACTTTTCTAAGCTTGTTGCAACAACTGGCCTACCCGCTCTTTGAGCATCACTTACACTTCCTGTGGATTCAAATTTTCTAATCAAGCTTGTGATATTGCAGCTTTGCACCCTTGGGATGTTAAATTCAGCTGATAACTATCTTGCGGTTTCAGCACCATTTTTATTGTTTTGATAGTACAGTTGAATTGCTTTTACTCTGTTCCTTTGTTAATCTCATGGTTGTATAAAATATCTGAAAAATTAAGATTTAGAATTAATTAAAGAAAATAATCAAGAAAATATACATTATAAGATATGAAATTAAAAAGGGCGTTACTTATGCCTCACCCTGTATTAGCGAAAAAAATTAGAAAACATAACATTGTGGACAAAGTAGGAAGATGGATAAAAGAATTTTTGCAAAATAGAAAACAGATAGTGATTGCAAACGACGAGAAATCGGATAAAGCTACGGTAATATCCGGTGTGCCAAAGGTACGGTATTAGCTGCATTGCTGTTTGTGATTATGATTGCAGACATAGACAGTAATGTTAAGGACTTGGTAGTGAGAAGTTTCACTGATGACACAAGAATAAGTAGAGAAATTACTTGTGATGAAGATAGGAACTCGCTACAAAGAGACCTAAACAAAATATATAAATGGGCAGAAGAAAATAGGATGGTATTTAACTCTGATAAATTTGAATCAATAAACTATGGTGATAAAGAAGGAATGCTATGTGCATATAAAGGACCTAATAATGAGATAATCACAAATAAGGAAGCAGTTAAAGACCTTGGTGTGATGCTGAATAGGAATATGTTATGCAATGATCAAATAGCAATACTATTGGCAAAATGCAAAGCAAAAATGGGAATGTTGTTCCAGCACTTCAAAACAAGAAGAGCGAACACATGATTATGCTTTATAAAACGTACATACGTAGTCCAGGCCAGAATATTGCAATATAATATGGTACCCACACTACCAAAAGGATATTGCACAAATAGAGAAGTGTACAAAGGTCCTTTACAGCTAGAATAGAAGAAGTTAAGGACCTTGACTACTGGGAAAGACTACAATTCTTAAATTTATATAGTCTTGAAAGGAGAAGAGAATGTTACATGATAATCCAGGCATGGAAACAGATAGAAGGAATTACCGAAAACGTCATGGAGCTAAAAATATCAGTAAGAGCAAGCAGAGGTAGATGAATAGTGCCCAAAACTATACCAGGAAAACTAAGGAAAGCACACAGGACATCAATCCACCGCGCACCAGCATCGATAATGCAGCATCTATTCAGTGCACTACCAGCTCATCTGAGAAACATATCAGGAGTGAGCGTAGATGTGTTTAGGAATAAGCTCGACAAATATTTAAGATGCATTCCAGACCATCCAAGATTGGAAGATGCAATAGCAATTCTCTGGTAGACTTCAGAGGTGCCTCACACTGAGGGACCTGGGGCAATCCGAACAAACTGTAAGGTCTGTAAGGTAAGGGTACTAAACATAGTTAAGAAAATAACATATACAAGAAAGCAATATGGGTCACAGATAACAATGAGATATGTCAACAAGCTATTTAAGAATGTAAACAGCATTCTTCAAAAAACAAAAAACATACTTAGTGGAAATATGTCATTACTGCAAATACCAGTACAAAACTATCTCTTTGTAAAAAATCTAACAGCTTGTTTTACTCTTGCATCCTTAAGAATAAAGCTTTTTAACAATTCGTCCATCTTAAAAAGACCTTCGCTCAGTATATGGTATATGGTGATGCTCTGACCCTCTGAATAGAGTTGAGTGTTGGACAAGGTGAAAATGGATAACCAAGGAACTCTAACTGTAAATCCAGGCTTAACATGCAGACAGGTAATAATTCTAGCAATACACTAGGGAATACTCAGGTGATTACCATAATAACCATAGTACTGCGACTGGTAATAAGAACTCTTATATTAATATTAAACATAGTGCATAATAACTTTCATCATAAGAATTCTAAGAATTATCAAGGTAAGAAAAATAAAACAATAAAAAAAATTAAACCTTTTATTAAAATGCACTAAAAAGTAAAAAATAATTTTTGAGACACACCAGGATTTTCTTACAATTGATCATCCCTACAAAAATAAAAGTGTGGGCGCCAAACATGGAAGGAAATGCTACAAGAAAAGAAATATATTTTTATGTCTTGTAGCATTTCCTTCCATGTTTGGTGCCCGTGCTTTTATTTTTGTAGGCATGGTTAATTGTAAGAAAATTCTGGTGTGTCTTAAAAATTTATTTTGTACTTTTTAGTGCGTTTTAATAAAAGCATGTTTTAAATTTTTTTATTTTTTATTTTATACTTTTTAGTTTTGACAGAAACTGATAACATGATTGTAACTAAACAAATTGAACATGGTATCCTGTCGAGCCAATAAAGGTTTGAAAAATCCTTAGAGTTGTTAACTTATTCTCCCGAGTCAAAGGTATGAAAGATCCGAAGAGTTTCATACAAATCCTGAGATACTGGGAGAGGTCACTGTAGGGTCACTAGAGGTCACTGTTGACCTGCTGAACATGTAAGGTTGTATTGTCACCAGGACTGAGTAACCATGCAAAATTTCAAGTCCATTGGACGAAGGGAACAGGTCGAACATTGAGTTACAAGTTTTGAGCCAAACAAACAGACAGACAGATGCAGAAGTCAAATTAAATAAAAGC
This sequence comes from Macrobrachium rosenbergii, assembly GCF_040412425.1. Lineage (NCBI taxonomy): Eukaryota > Metazoa > Arthropoda > Malacostraca > Decapoda > Palaemonidae > Macrobrachium > Macrobrachium rosenbergii. The sequence continues at coordinate 2,762,494 of NC_089789.1, read as the reverse complement.
ATGTAATGATAACTAGAACGTCCATCAAGGTACGACACACATTAGTGCTGTGCAAGACCAGCAGCCTACCACAAATATAATGTAACATTTTTCTGAGGGTAAACATCTCTTGGCCACACTTGATGTTAGAAAATAGATCCCCATTACTGCAAAATCACTATAAAGAACACAATGAAACTGAAGCAAGTGAAAATAATTTTCATTCTCGGCTAACCTCTCATACTGATATTATTCTTAGGTTATTACAGTTAGTCACCGCAATAGTCATGAAAGGAACTTTCTCAAGGCAATTAATATAAACAGACTTTGTTTTTCAGGAGTGTTAATCCTTGGAACATTATGGATGTGAAGACATAACTTACTTTTTAATAAATTTCTTATCGAAAAGACTGAAGTACAGCTACTTAAATTGATTAATAAATTAACAGTTGGATATATATAGTGAAACTTCAGTAGTGGACGAGCAAGAATAACTGACTGATGACTTCTTTGTTATTAATGAAGTTGACTGGTGTCCTGTTGTTATAAAGAAATATCCATCAATTTCTCATAATAATGACTGTTATATTGCCAGCAAAGTGGGGTGCAGCAGTTAATGGAAATTTTCTACGTCTTTGTTCTCTTAAAGAACGCTAAGATTCAAAGGCATCGCTTCCAGAGGATGTTACTTATGATAATGGGCCTGTGAGGACAAGAAAGGTAAACTGGGTATTAAATTATTTATTACCTGAGCACAGGTATAAATGGCAGAGTGCGGACGGAAACGTGGTGCCCGACCTCCGATCACTGTTAAGTTAAGTATACCTTAGTTTTACCAGACCACTGAGCTGATTAACAGCTCTCCTAGGGCTGGCCCGAAGGATTAGACTTATTTTACGTGGCGTGGCTAAAAACCAATTGGTTACTTAGCAACAGGACCTACAGCTTATTGTGGAATCCGAACCACATTATAGCGAGAAATGAATTTCTATCATCAGAAATAAATTCCTCTAACTCTTCATCAGCCGGCCGGGGAATTGAACTCCGACCCATCGAGTGACAGTCCGCAGCTCTACCTTCTCATCCAGCAACCGATCACTGTGACCTGCACTCTGAGCAATTTGTGTTTGTTGAGCAATTTGTGTTTGTTGACAGACAAACAAATGGAAATTTTGAGAGACATAATAAATGTACAATGATCAAATACATATCACCGGAAAGGCCAGAAAATTCTACACATGACTATTTACATGAGAGTCTTGACATATCAAGAAATGCAATGCATGACGTGAGTGATGCGAAAACGAAGAGACGTCTGACGCCTTTACAGGCCCCTTAGTATGTAGTCTGTTTCAGAAATAAATGATACAGTCAAGGATAAGTTCCTCAAATAATTATAATTGAAACATAAGTTCTTAAACCTAATATTCCATTTCGTGTTGTAGAATCAGTCAAAAAAGTCTTACCTGAAACAAAAATATTCCTTTTGAATGAAAAAAAGGAAAGTTCAGGGTTTGTTAGCCACTGTAGCATTATGCAAAAGTTATTGATAATCTGTTGTGACAGATGATTTCACTCACTTGAATAAAGTTTTATTTTTGAGTAAGTATACACCTTTGATGGGTGTCGAGGTATTTCTTTGCTGAATGATAGCACTTGAAGTAAATCAGGTCCTACCAGGAAGATGAAACAATTCTTAAATCTCTTAACGATAAGTCAGCCACTGACTTCCCAAATGTTCATGCAAGAGAGCAAATTGCAAGCTTGTTACATAGGTATCAGGATGTCTTCTTCAGGACTACCACCAGAAGCCTGGTGAAAACGAATGTCATGGAACATCACATCAGGTTAAAAGACCCTTATAAGATTATTTATATCATCTTATAGACTTCTTATGGAATTCCAGAATTAAATAACCAATAACGTCGATAAGATGTTTGAGGAAGGTGTAATTGAAATGTCAAATTATCCTTATAAGTTTCCTGAATTTGTTGTACCAAAGAAGAACTAAACTTGGAGGGTTTGCGTTGATTTTCATAAACTCAATGTAGTGATATTCCTGATCAGGTTCCTGTGCCATGTTCAGATGATACATTGTCCAAGCTAGGTAAGCATAAGTCCTTTACTTTTTTTTTATTTGCTTAGAGGTTGTCATCAGATACATTTGGAGGAAAACAGAATAATGTATACTGCTTTCAGTGCTCCACGAGGTCATTTTGAGCTTTTAAGAATGCAGTTTGAGCAGCAGCTTGCACCTGTCACATTCACTAGAATGATAACTTCTGATGTTAGTGCATAGTTGGATGAGTTAGTCCACTTTTCCAAACTCCTTGGATAGTCATTACCATTTATTTTTAACCGTGTTTAAAAAGAGTAACTGTCAATTTGTATGTGTGGATTTTACTTAAAATAGTGAGAGTGAGAATGGCAGTGTGGGAGATTTACAGAGAAACTCAGAGAACAGGTAGTCCTCTGTGTATTTTCATAAAAAAATATATGCACCAAAATGTGGACTACATTTTTTCTTTCAAGGGTCTGCTTTAACAATATAGCACACCTGGATTGCTAGATCTGCCAGTTGCTTGATGTTGCGTTTCTCTTGCTGGAATTGGGGTCTGGTCACAACCATTGCTGTCTTGGTACTTGCCTTTCCCAAATCTATTCCTGCATCTCTTTCCTCTGGCTCGTCCATTTTGGTAGCCCGTCCCTACAGCTTTCTAGACCATCTCAGCCACAGCTTTGACCATTTCTTAGGGTTCCTTTGTCCCTGGAATGTTTCCAAGAAAAAAGTCATAAACAAAGTCATCTCGGGTCATGGCATGTAAGTCTCCCTTACATAGATCTTTGCAAATGATTATCTGCAGATACTCATGTCAGTGAGTCCAAAAGCCCATTTTTATCAGTCATGTGGTGCTCAGTTACTAAGCTTTTACATGCAACAGCACTTGAATACCCTGTCTCTTGTAGTACAGTTACCTTCTTGTACAAGCCCTTCACTAGCTGGTAAATTATGGTGCCTCTTTCTCTGTTCTGCACACCTGCATGTGCTTAACATAACAGGTAGTTTAGCTTCACCCAACAGTTTCAGGTTACCATCTTCAGTGTAATCTTTCAGCTGGGCTATGAAGACATCCTCACAAAACATGATAGTGGTCACCTCACTCAGTTCTTCCACTATTGTAGCACTGCTGGCTTTTGCTTGAACTTAAGCTGGTCCTTACTCTTTACAAGAACACAGCTCATGGCTAAGTGTCCTGCTTTATGATGTAAAACACTTACCTCCATTCTTCTCAGTCAGCTTCTGTTCAGCTGTATTGTGGTCTTTGGGGCTCTAGATACCCCCACCAGACTTCTTCACTGGCTTCTGGCATTCCACTAAGCTTAGCCCATGAACCTCCAAATACCATTCTGCAAACTTCATGATCTAACTAGCGTCTCTTGGTACTCTCTCCCTGAGGAATAGTGGCACCTCGGTCGAACACGTGCTGACAAATTGTCGCTGGTGGGTAAATCGGCTAAATCATCAGTCTCTGTAGCATATGTATCATTTTCATATGTTGTACTGAAAACGTGTAACGAGAACATTGTAACTCTGATGTAAGGAGAGAGCACTTGGATGGTGTGCCAAAGGCATGACCTGCAACTGAACATGTCCCTCTCTCATAATAAATATAAGTCTGCTATAATCATCAAGGCTCTTATTCAGACGACAACATATTTCTACAGGGTGGCAGTTCTACACTAGCATGTCAGAGGAAAAATGCCAGGAACTCCTCCTCCAGAAGATAAATGATGATTCCAGGATGCCCCAATCAGAATCGTGCGTGTGGATTTCAGCTGTGTTCTCTTGACTCGCATGTGGACTGGTGATGTTCTTCAGCCCACCAAATTCGACAGTAAGGATGAACAAAAGTGAAAATATTAAAAGGCATGCTTTTTTACTCTACACTTAAAAGCGAAATTTTGATATTGGCTGCTGAAAGTGTATATTCTTCAAGTACCAGTATCCAGAGTCATAAGTCTTGTGCATAGGCTAACCTATGAGCCTCGTCGAAGATGTCGTCAGACTGTGTCAGTTATTTGCCAGTGAATTATCCCATAGGTCATGTTCTGTAGGATATAGGCCTAGTAATCAGCGTGCAATGTATAGTGTTTACAAGTAATACCTCAGTGATAAGAATTTTGCTGTGTTTTCATATAAAAGGTTAAGGATAGTAGCCCATGTATGGTACAAAAATGTCTTCTGACAATATCCCAAGAATGGGCTGGATGTCCAATAACCCGGCTGAATCTTTCAAATTGTTTAGGCAAAGACTGCCATTATATTTTATGTGAAGAAAATAAAAAATTAAGACCAGGTATCACATATTTTATTGCAAGTTGTTGATGAAGGGCTGCATAGATATAATGAATGGACATTAAGTGACGAGGAGAGGAAGGATCCAGATGTTATTATTAACAAATTTACTGAACAATTAGAGCCTTCAGAAAATTTTCGTGTATGCAGATTAAAGCTCATGCAATATAGACAGAAAGCAGATGAATCCCTTGATGATTGTCGGGAATTTCCTCGACAGATGTCACTGATTTTCGCTGTGCCAATAGACTGCACAATCACCCTACGTACTACAGAAGTGACTTAGCCCCAACAAGGATAAATGAGTCACGTACCAGGTTTTCTCAATCTATTTACAAAAACAAAACCATCTCAATCACCACCCTTACACAACAATCACACAAAACCTCCAACAAAAGCACAACAACGAATTTACAATCCACGTGCCCGCAACACGAAACACATGGGCCACACGACTGCCTTCAACCTCAAGAAATCACTGAAATTTAACTACAACTAACACAACACCACCGCAGCACACAAATGCCCAAACAGTTATTCTCACCCAGTCATTCTCATTACAAGCTACAACTATGTAGAAGCACTCACAGTTTCAGACTTTGCACCAACCTTTGGGAGCCCAAAAAACACATGTCTGTTCTTAATGGGATCTCTGGGCCGACAAGACAGAGACAAATGCGCGACAGTCGCACTTCCCTGTCCAGGCGGTTGCTAATTGGGCTAACCTACTTTTAGCTACCCAGCCTTAATGACCCCAAGGTCACAACAAATCACTCGAACAAGCAACAAGACGAAACATGACGTTGCATACTGCGGCGGTACATGCATATTAGTAAAATATGCAATAACAGTCGTGTTTATGATGTGCCTTGACCAGTAAGTTCCCACCATTCTGTGAAACCCCTTAGAATCGGCGGGAGTTTGAAGCGAAAAAAAATGCGTGCACTGAACTTTTTCACGACAATGATTTCGTGAATGGCTGTAAGCTTCTTGCACTGACATGTTACTTTTCAGAGAGTGAATTAAACAAGAGGCTACTCAAGTTGATTATTGCAGGTACGCAGATAGCAGATTACCAGAAAGAGCTTTTGCGCAAAGATAAAGGTTATAAATTGTGAGAAGCAGTGAAGCTTTACAGGGCTTATGAAGCTACTGCATGCCGTGTGAAGGAAAGTCAGAATATGTATTCTTAAGAAAATGTTAGTGTTATTCAGAGGAGAATAAGCTTGATGTGCCAAGGGCAAATCCCAGAGTGTGGTAGAGCCCTATGGTGAAAAAATTACGCATTTCACCACCTTGGTGGGCCCTGGGTGGCAAAACCACGACGTTTTCCTGGTTGCCCATGGGGCCGGACGAATGTACCTGGATCTCGTCTGGTCAGCGCTGGTGCGCGACGGGACGTGTCCAGTTGGCGGGAATCTCATTTTTTCTAAGTAACGCCATCAGTAATAAGTATGTGAAATTTGAGCCTTGTTGGATAAGGCATTCTAATACACAAATTGGCACAGCTGGAGAGCTTTCCCACCCTCCGTGAGCATCTATATAAAGGGGCAGCCGGCTCAGATAGCTGGCTCTCCGATCCAGGACATCATAGAGATAACTTGCAAAAAGTGTAAGCACTACGAGGTTCTTTGTTATATCACCCATCCTATGGTACAGCAAATAAGGTAGGATAAATAACTGAATTCTGTAAACGTGTCCACCGAGATTTAATTGTAAGTTATTTCAAACCAGTAGTAAATATTTAAAGTGAATTTCTTTTCTATTCAAGTGTGGTAATTGATATTCTGAATAACATAACGAAGTCTGTGTCGGCTTCACGTGTGCTGTGTAATTCGTTTTACTATTTGTGATATTATTTAGCTAAGAGAATTCCATTGTGATTATGCATCCATTAGTGATGGGTGTTTATATGTAAATAATTGTGTAAATAAAGTAGTTTATAAGTCAACATTTTAAAAACTGTTGTCTCATTGAGCCTTCCCTAGATTGTAGACGTTCTCATCATCCTTCGCAATCCTGTAGCTAATAACATCAGCAAGAAACAGTGCGTTGTGATTGAATTTTCACAACAAGCCCATTCTTTTAAGGAAAAGAGTTTTGTCCTGCATATGGCACTGAATGTAGAGTTTGTGGCAGACCCAATCACTGGGCAGATGTTTGCAAGCTTAAGCAAAGTATAAAAGATAGTGGTGTTCACCACAGGAATAGATCACATTCTAGCAATAGGCATCAGAATAATCATAGTGATACATCAAAACCCCAGGAAACAAGGTAAATTTCAAAAATGTACATGAAATGTGTGAAACTGTAGTTCATGTTACACCTAATGATTCCAGTAATTGTTTTGACACTTGTTATTCACATCCCTTTGAACCATTTAATTTGGTGTTCATAATTAAAATTGAAGGTTGACACAGGTGCACAAGCTAATACTTTACCCTTAAGCACATTTAGGCGCATGTTTCCTGAAAAGTTAACAGCTGAAGGGTATCCCAAGAATGAAATTTGCAGCACAGCAACAAATGTAAGATTAACAGCATATAATGAAACTAAGATTGACTGCCATGGAGTAATAAACACTTCTTGTAAATATCAGACTCTGATTGGGTTGATGGTACATTTTACATTGTAGATGTTAATGGACCTACTGTGAATGAATTAAAATCTTGTGAAATTCTAAAAGTAGTAATCCTCAATTTTACTTTAGAATAACGGTTCTGAGCTTCTCCAACCTATAAATAATGTCGATGATTTAAAGAATTTGCACCTTAATCAGTTTGATAGGACAAGTCACTTTCCAGGTAAAGGAAAAAACTGATTGTAAATGAGAAATTTGTTCCAAGAGTTAATGCTTCTTTAAAAGATAAGATGAAATGTGAATTAGACTACATGGAAAGTAATGGAATAATTCGTAAAGTAATAGAACCTACAGACTGGGTATCAAGTCCTGCTTACTCACACAAGCAAGATGGTACATTAAGAATTTGCCTAGGCCCAAAATACCTCAATCAGGCATTGAAGCGTCCTCATTACAAGGTTCCTGCTATGAATGAACTTGCTCATAAACTCAGAAGTCCTAAGGTTTTTTTCAAAACTTTATGCAAAAATCAGGTTATTGGTCTGTAGTTAGATTCTGATTACCAGTTATTGACTGCTTTCCAGTCACATTTGGACGTTACTGTTTTCAATGTCTTCCCTTTGGTTTATGTGTGTCACAAGACATTTAAAATGAATCAGATTCTTGACCAAATGGAAGCGCTTGTAGGAGTGGTCATCTATGCACCAAATGAATGTGAACATGATAAAATTTTGCGTAATCTTACAAAAGTAGCTAATAAGAATGGTCTTGTGTTCAATTCCAGTAAATGCATACTCAAAACTAACAAAATTAAATATTTTGAACAATATACAGTATTCAGATAGTGGAGTGCACCCGGACCCAAAAAAGGAAAGGAAATGTCAGTACCAAGTAACAAAAAAAAAAAGTTACAAGAATTTCTAGATTTTGTTACTTATTTGTTCCCATTCATACCAAATTTATTTTCTAAGTCCTTATGTCTTAGAGAATTGTTAAAGAATGACTCATCATTTGCATGTGAACCACATCATGAACAGTGTTTTAACTCTCTCAAGTATGCAATCACTGTAGACTCAGCTTGACAATACTTTGATACCAATGTTACTACTGTATTGCAAACAGATGCTTGTTTAAGGGGATTAGGTACGGTATTGTTACATAATGGCAAACCTGTTGAATATGCTTCAAAATCTTAGCCTGATGTTAAAAAAAGATATATTTGTATGGAAATAGAACTACTTGCAATTGTGTTTGCTGTCAACCGTTTTCACACATACTTGTACGGCAGGTATTTCAAGGTAACAACTGACCATAAACCTTTAGTAATGATCACACAAAAACCTATTGTAAATGCCCCTCCCAAATTACAAAGAATTATTGAAATTGCAAGGATATAATTTTGGCACTGAATACAAGCCAGGTAAAGAAACAGTGTTGGCAGATACCCTGTCACGATTACCAAATGAGAAAAATAATGAAACTATTGACCTTGATGTACGATTTGATCATGTAAGATTTCAATCTGAACGTCTTGAGGGTATTCGGTCAACAATTCGACAAGATCCTGCTTTGAATCAGTTGACAGATTTAATCACTTCAGGATGGCCTGATAGTATCAAGGATGTTCTTACCTTAATTAGAAATTTTTGGTCTTATAGAAATTAATTGTCTGTAGAAAATGGAATAATACTAAAGGGTAATAGAGTTGTTATCCCTAAAATTTCGCATGAATGTATCCTGAATCAATGGCATTATGGTCACCAGGGTGTGGAAAAAACTAAATTATTGGCTAAGGATTCTGTATATTGGGATGGTATCAATGAAGACATTGAAAATGTGATTAAAGGTTGTCAGATATGTCAGAACAACTTGCCTTCCCAAGCTCGTGAACCACTTATTCCACATGAAATTCCTAGCCAGCCTTCGGAAAAACTGTTGGGACAGATTTGTTTTGTTTTGCTAGATGTGAATATCTTACCATTCTAGGTTACTTTAGCAAATTCCCAGTCATTTGTAAAATGCTTGCATCTTGTACCAGTGGTGTTGTCACGCAGCTACAAAGCTAATTTTCTCTGAATTTGGTATTCCCTGTAAGGTTATCAGTGATAATGGCCCTCAATTTTCTTCGTATCAGTATAAAGAGTGGTGTTTTGACCATATCACGTCCTCTCCACATTACCCTCAATCTACTGTAATGGTTTTGTAGAAAGAAATGTGAGAACTGTAAAATGTTATTCCAGAAAGCCAAGCAACATAAAAGGATGTAGACTTGGCTTTACTATTTTTGCGTACACACTACTTTGAATAATGTGTTACCTAGTCCAGGAGAAATTCTATGGAACAGAAAGCTCAAGAATAACACGTTAGTGAAAAACCATAGTCACAGATACCCAGGTGTTGATAATGAAAGCATAAGAAATGAGTTGCATAATAGACAGAATATTCAGAAAATGTATCATGACAGATGGTCCCATATGTTACCACCACTTCTGCAGCCTTTGCTTGGACAAAATGTTCGTATCCAAAATGCTCATTCAGGTAAATGGGAAGTTTCAGAAGTAATTAGTAAGTGTAACTAAACCCGAAGGTCAAACATGAAGGAGAAATAGTTCATTTGAAAAGTAGTGTAGAACTTCAGCTTAAACATGTTTCATTTTCAGTCCCTCGTCATGAGAATGATCAAAACTTCACTAATCCGTACATTAATGACCAGACTTCAGGAACTCAACACATTGGCCCTACAAAAAATGTGCCTCAAAGTACCAGTAAGTTATGTGACTCAAATACATCCCCAGGTTATATTATACTCTTAGGTCGAGTTGTCAAGAAACCTGTTGTTTTTTAGTTGTGAATCTGATCTTTTATTTTTTGTATGATTCTTTTCTTTGAAGTAAGGGTGTGTAACAAGTAACATGTTAAGATGTCGTACTTTAACTGGCCATGTGTTGTACTACAAACATGTAGCGAGAACATTGTAACTGATGTCAGTGTTGCCACTTCATGGGGTTTTCCCCCACAAATTTGTGTGAGAAATGAAGCTTCTTGGGAGGTGTTGTGTGAGAGCTGAAACACTTGAAAATCTGTGTGAATTTTTATGTGAATTTTTCTACAATGGCAAGATTTGTTTTTCATTATATAGAGGAAAACAAAGATGGTGAAAAAATATTACTCCGGTATGAGAGAGAGCGAGAAGGGAAGTGTCAATTTGAAGAATGGCCAAAGACCTGTTTTAGCAGTAGGCCTACAGTATCATTCTGGGCTGAAGTGAGTAGTATGACAAATTCAGCTGGAGAAAAGTCCTCTCCAAATATGTCTTCTTTGGCTTTAGCCTTATTCTCGCTCCCATTTTCGAATGCCTCAGTTGTGCATTCCAAGCTAAGAAATCGCTTATTGGCAAGGCCAGTTGAAGCAATTTTACAAATACGATATGGGCTAAGACTGGAATCAAGGACGGTGCGTGTCTTTCATTCCTAGTGATGAAATGGTGAAGAATTTTGGAGCAAAGGATTCTCCAACCAATGAAGACGAAGATGATGTGTCAGAAGACGTGTTGTTGCAATAGATTCCTAAAAGATACAGATTCATAGCAGAAGTTAGTAATGATGTTAAAAGTTCAAGCTTCCAGTAGAAATAATCACACAAATATTTGTGCTGAAAAGTATTTCCTGTTCGTTTGTTAAAAAAATGTAAACACAAATCTTTAATTTAGAATGTTTATGCTTGAGAGTTACTATTTCGTTTTCATGAACTTGTTAAGTTTTCATTATGGACAGAAGAGCATTCCTTATTTTGCCTATAATAATAATAATAATAATAATAATTATTATTATTATTATTATTATTATTATTATTATTGTTATTGTTATCAATATTATTGTTATTTCTTTATTTACGTTTTTGCTTAAAAATAATTTTGGTAAAGTTTTCATACAGCAAAATTTCTTATGTATTATCACATAATAAAGAGGAACCAATTACATTTTGGTATATTTACAACCACTGCAGAGATTTGTGTGAATTTTGTGGGAAACATTCCAGAATATGTGTGAATCTGTATGAGAAATGAGGTAAGGTTTGTGGGAATGTGCTTTTTGAAAAGTAGCAACACTGACTGATGTAAACAGAGAGCGGTTGGCTCAAAAGGCACGGCCAACACTATAGTGTACATATCCTTCTTTCATAATAAATATAAGTCTGCTATAATCATCAAGGCTCCTATTCAAATGACAACATATGTCTAAAATCGGTAGAACTATATAGTAGCTCCACGCAGCCGACAGCGGTATAACTTGACTTTTTCTACAGTTTTTTGGTTGCTAATTATGAATTTACCTTTCAATTTTGGCGCCCGAGCCTAATTAACCTGTAATTAACCCCTGAAGTCCATCCAACATGGGGTTTCCATACGGGATCTTCACAAGACAGAGCACGGGTACGTCTGTTTCAAACAGTTCATATCCCGTCCAGCAAGTGCAATAACTTGTTAACGTATGGGTACCCCCCGGGCCAGTACTAAACACGGCGAAGGGACATTCCATTTGGCCAACAACAAACAGATGCACCGCCAGTATCAGAACCCCTAAAAGTGTAGAAAAAAACAGTTGAAAAGGTAAAAACAGGCGCGAAGCTAATACATAGAGTTACCCTAAAATCTTTAACACTTTCAGCCATTTCAATCCCAATCAGGGTTGCCGCGAAGTCCGCACATCACCGAGAAACTATATGACTCCGCACCGGGTGGTGTAGACTTGCCAAGCAATGTTATAATCAGTTGAATCACTTCAACTAATGCAATTGCCTAATACAGATTTGCAGTTGTTTTGTAAAAAAAAAAAAAAACCATTAAACATGACTAAGTTCACAATAATGTAAGTCAGTTTTCACCCTAAGATTAATTCACAAATTAACCAAACTTAACTAACCTATAATATAATTACGAAGACAAATTGAAGATTACTGTACCTAAAGAATGTAGGACATTACGTTTGGGCTACGTCATATAATCTGCTGTTGTCACAATCGGTTCTTCTTAATTGACTTCTATCGTATGATCTGATGGCGCCTAAACACTCGAGACTATTGTAGTGAAAATGGCTTGTTTTTCAAAAATAATAGTCCAAACAGAGTTATAATCTTAATTAGTTTTTATGAATGAAAAACGTTTGAAAAGCATAAATACTGTATACATGCGGACCCACAGCTCCGCACACGTGAGGAGTGCAGACCTCAGCTCTGCATTCAATGACTCCCCCTCGAATCTTCTCCGCACTTTTGGTCGTTTCTCCGCGCTTTGGCAACACTGATCCCAATCCATCTGCTGAAATATCTCTGTAACGTAGCTACACACTGGTAAGAAGTCACTTTTTTCTGGACTGTAGAAGAGCCCACCGAGCTTTGCAACTAAGCCCCGCCCCCTGCACGCCAGTGATTGACTAGCTCGTCCAAATGGTTGCCAGGACGGATTTGACTCCTTTCGGTCGTGTTGAGTTTCGTTCATGAATCATGACACCGCAGATTTGAGTTCCCTGAGTTGTGACGTATGCAGTTGATATCTCTGATAAAAGATATATTAAGTTATATGATGTCATTCTGTCTGTGCATCTTATCATGCGCAGCCTAAATACACAAGCATCTTGCCTTTTTTTTAATTGGTGTTGGCCTAAATAAGCGATCCCACATAGACCACATTAATTGAAATGAAGCATAGACTTCTGCAGCCATGTCAAATGTTAATATCATTGAGAGATTAGGCCTACACGTCAGTTTCTTATATTTTGAGGCAATGACATGGCATAGACCTACACATCAAATTCTTATATTTTGAGACATTGACAGGGCATGGGCCTACGCGTCAGTTTCTTATCGCAAATAGTTTTTACCTGTATCTGTTGCAAATAGAGTAGCTTTTAATTGATATAGTAGTTTCAGCGCCATGATTTATAATGTATATGCATAAAGTGGAATGTAGGCTACACGTATAAGCAAGTGCACATACACATACAGTACATGCGTGGCTGGCCATAGTAATTGTAACGCCACTTATACCACAGAGAATTAAAGTAAAATTTGTGGACACGTAGCTGATGGCACACAGATCAATCATACTGTAGAACTGTCTCAGCCTTACACACAACTATCAAACCACTGAATGAACTATATTGAAAATATATTTACAAAAGGGGTAAGAAATTATATTACTGTGATGAGTAAATATAAGGCTGCTGTAGCATTTCTATGAAAATGAAGGCTATGGTAGGAAGGCATCATAAGATACTTAACGAAATAAGAAAAAAAATAAATGATAGTTGAAAAAGTTATGTATGAGATGATCCAAACCAGTCTGCGAGTAGCCCATGATTCTGTGAGAGAGGTGCGAGATAGTGAGCAGAAGACAAGTACTGTAGCCTACTGCTGGTTTATTGATGTTGTTGTTGTTTCAGATTTAGCTGGCCTTGTGCCTGCACGGGCTCTTGCTCCTAGAGCAGCCCGTAACTCTATGTTGATGAGTCTGTGAGATGGGTAGGTTAGATGAAAGCTTTATTATGATGCATGAAAGGGATTTTGGTGAGGGTGATTTTGAAGTGAAAAGATTTAACAGGCAAGGTTGCAACCTCTTTGAACCCTAAGGTACCCATCAGATGAGGATAAAAGTACGATAGCAGTGAGTGTTGGCTAGCGGGAGAGGCCAACAGATGGGAAAAAGAAGAATTTGAGTAGTAGGCACAGGTAGCTAGTATGCTAGCTCATGATGATCTAAAGCCATATTCCTTGTCCGGTCCTAATGGTTTATTGATGAAGTGACCCGCTTATAAAGCGGCGTGCGGACGTCTGCGTATACGCAGAGAACGCGAGTACAAAAATTTACAAGTGACCTGAGGTCAAACTATTTCTCTACACAAAACAGGACAGGTACATACAGAAAACATGAGAATTAACAATAGCTGGTTGGACATAAAAATACTCTGACACATATACGTGGTACAAGGGCAAATTAACAGGTAATAATTATATAATTCACAATAATGATAATAAGATTGCGTATGTGCGACCTTAGGTCGCCTGTGAAGGCACCGCAGAAAACGCGATGTTCATCACAGAGAACCCATTGAGTGGGGACTTTACAATCTTCCCCCTCCCAAGACTGGGCAAGCTTAGGGGGCAGCACCTCCTGCGGGGGCTTTGGGAAGTGCCCTTGACGTCTTCCTCCAGGAATACGGGCTTGAGGCGGTCTATTGATACCCAGTCTTCCTTCCCATGGACAGCCATCCAGAATGCCTTCTTGTTTCTCTTGAGTACGAGGAAAGGCCCCCTGTAGGGCCTAGTTAAGTGTGGACGTACGGCATCGTCCCTGATGAAGACATGGGTGGCAGAGGACAGACTGGGAGGCATGAAGGGGGATGTCCTATCAGTATATGTCCGCTGGCAGGGCGCAAACTTCCCAACCCTGTCACGGAGCCTCTGCATTGTTAAGTCGTCCCGGTCCTCTGTGATGAGTTCTCCCAGGACTACGAGGGTCTCCCTGAAGACCTTTTCTGCTGTAGACGGGTCACCGTTGGCTCTGGGGCCGGTCCTCAGCCCAAGGAGGACCCAGGACAGCTAATACTTCCAGTTCTCGGAGGTGCAACGACCCATGAGGGACACCTTCAGGGACCTGTGGAACCTTTCCACCATTCCATTGGCTACAGGGTTGTAGGTGGTGGTGCTGTGGTGAGTGGTCCCCAGCAGGCATGCCAGGGCAGTCCACAGCTTGAACAGGAAGGTAGGGTCCCTGTCTGTAGTTATATGGTCCGGGACACCGAACCGACTGATCCAGCTGGAGAGGAGGGCCTCTGTGCACGCACTGGAGGTGGCTTCTTCCATGGGCGAAGCTTCGGGCCACCTGATGGAGCAGTTGACAACTGTTGGAAGGTATCTTGCTCCTCCTGATGAGGGAAGAGGACCCACTACGTCGACATGGATGTGCCCAAAACGTCTCCCCGGCTGGGGAAAGTCGCCCACCCCCGATTCGGTGTACCGCCCTACTTTGCTGGCCTGGCACTGTATGCACTGCCTTGCCCAGGCCGTTGCGTCCTTCCGTATGCTGTGCCAGATGAACTTCTCCGCTAGCAGCCTGGCCGTCGTTCTGCCGGAGGGGTGGGACAGTCCATGGATGACGTCGAAGACCAGCCGACAACGGGAGGCGGGCACCAGTGGGCGGGGGTGGCTAGTGCTTCGTTGCTCAGCAGTGTTGGCCCTCCAGGGCCGAGGGGCACATCCTTTCACTTCAGTGACATGATGGCGGTGCAGTAAGCTGGAGTCTCTGGGATGGCGGCTTGTTCACAGGCGAGGTCCTCGTAGTCGATCCTGAGGTGCACTGCATCGATTTCGATCCTCGAGAGGGCATTGGCTACTGGGTTCTTCTTGCCGGAGAGGTACATGATGGTGCAGGTGAACTCCACGAGGTGCCACTGCTGCCTGGAGGACCATGCATCCCCCAGCTTTGTGAAGGTGTGGACCAGCAGCTGGTGGTCCGTTCAAACTGTGAAGGGCGTACCCTCCAGGAGGAATTTGAAGTGGCGTACCGCCTGGTACACCGCGAAGAGTTCCCTGTCGAAGGTGCTATAGCGAGACCCGGTGGGGCTGAGTTTTCTGCTGAAGAAGGCGATGGGCTGAGGGGCTTCGTTGACGACTTGCTCCAGGACGGCCCCGCAGGCGATGTTGCTGGCGTCCGTTGTCAGCTGGAGGGGAGCACTGGGGTCCTGGTGGGCCAAAGCTGTTGCCGTGGCGAGGGCGGCCTTTGTCAGGGAGAAGACCCTTTGCTGGTCGGGGCCCCACTCCAAGGTCTTTGGACAGCCCTTTAGGATCTCCGTCAGGGGGCCCATGGTGTGCGTGATTACCAGAATGAATCTCCTGTAGTAGTTGATCATTCCGAGGAATTCTTGTACGGCCCTGACGGAAGTAGGGGTGGGGAACCTGACAACAGCCTCGACTTTCGATGAAACTGGGCGGACGCTTCCTGGGGATATCTTGTGGCCTAGGAATTCCACCATATCGACGCCAAAGGTGCATTTGTCGAACCTGGCGATGAGGCCACTCCTGCAGGCGCTGCAGGACCCTCCGGATGTGCCATAGGTGTTCCCTGTGGGATCTGGAAAAAATTAGGATATCACTGACGTAGCAGACGCAGAAGTTCAGGTCCCCAGGATGCTGTCCATCAGTCCCTGAAAAGTCGCCCCTGCATTCCTCAGGCCGAAGATGGAGAAGGCGAAGACATAGGACCCGAAAGGCGTGACGATGGTGGTTTTGGGGATGTCCTCTGGAGCTATGGTACCTGAAAATATGATTTCAAGAGATCTAACTTTGAGGATATTTTGGCCCCATGGAAGGAGGCCATTAGGTCCTGCATGTTTGGTAGAGGGTAGTGGTCGGGTTCTATAGCAAGGTTGAGCCACCTGTAGTCGCTGCAGGGTCTCCAGGTGCCGTCTACTTTCTGTATCATGTGAAGGGGGGAGACCCATGGGCTGGGAGCCTTCTTGCATATGGGCTCCCTGGGGTCCAGCGACAAGGGCAGGGACTGGCAGGACTCGGTGTCCAGCAGGCGCTTGCGGCCAATGTCGACTGCCAGTCCGAAGTGGGCGAGGAAGTCCGCACCCAGGAGCGGGGTCCTAATGTCTGCGACAATGAAGTTCCACTCGTACCCCCGGCCAAGGATGGAAAACGACGGGAGCCTGGTGCTGTAGGAGAGGATGGGGGACCTGTTGGGGGCCGTCAGGGGGAGGCAGCCGGTCCGGCGGACGTCTGCGGTCCTCTCCGGAAGGTGGGAGCACTGACCGCATGGCCCCAATGTCGATCAGCATCATCCTGCCAGAGACAGTGTCAGGCTTTGCAATTTCGGGCAGCTTTACCAAACCTCTGGTGATAATAGCAAAGCCCCGGCCTTTCCTTCTTCTGCTGGTGGGGTGGCCTCCTGTCGACAGCGTTGATGCCCTCTGTGGTGGGGTCCTCCGGCTGGAGGCAGTTGATGGGGTGTGCAGGCGTGGACACCCGCTTCACCACCCTTGTGGAGTCCATCAGCTGCTGCGCCACTTTGATCAGGTCCTCGACCGACAGGGTGTATGGTTCTGTGATCTGCCCACAGACCTCTGGGAGTAGCTGCTGCAGGAAGATCTCCCTCAATAGGCTAATCTCTTTGCGCCTGCTGCTGTCAGTCTCAGGGAGGAGGAGGAGGTTCTGGAGGGCATGCCACGTCTCCAAGAGGTTCGTGTCCTGCCGGGGTTGATGGTGAGGTCGAGGGCGCAGGCGGCTCTCTCGGAGACCGGCAGGGAGCAGGTCTTGATGAGAGTGGCCTTTAACTCCTGGAAGGTGGCAGGGCTCGTCGTTGTCGTCACCCACGGGGCGACCTTCTTGTATATCTCCTCCGGTAGGGCGTTGATGGCGATGTCCACCTTCAACACCTCGTTGCTCAGGCCTGCCCCCCTGAATTGCCCCTCGACCCTGTAGAGCCAGGACACTGGGTTCTGATGGGTGAATGGCGGCAGCTTTATGCTGAGGGCCGCCTTTGGTTGGTCCGTCAGGAGGGGCATCGCGTGAGGGAGTGGGCACCGGCATGGAGGAGCACACGGGAGGGGGTTGCGCAAGGGAGACGTCTGCCTCCGAGAAGTCTGTGGTAATTTGTATATGGGTAGGGATGTCTGTGCCCATGCTCATTCTACTCTCTCACTTGAAGTGTGAGGGAACTCTCGTGTCAATACACGCTTGGGAGCGTGCCGTGTGGGTCCACTAATGACGCCTGTGATTTGCCGACGAGGGTCGGTAACGCCCGAACGCCTTTTTAGAGCGCTGTAGTTAGTCTGTTAGGGGCGTGGGTTGGTTCATCAGGCCAAGACTAAGTCGCCATTTGGGTCCGTTAATGGCTCCGGGAACCACTCCGGGGGTCACCACTGTGAGAGGTGCGAAATAATGAGCAGGAAGACAAGTACTGCTGGTTTACTGATGAAGCAACCCGCTTATAAAGCAGCGTGCAGACGTCTGTGTATATGCAGAGACCTTGAGTACAAAAATTTACAAGTGACCTGAGGTCAAACTATTTCTCTACACAAAACAGGACAGGTACATACAGAAAACATGATGATTAACAATAGCTGTTGGACATGAAAATACTCTGACACATATATGTGGTACATGGACAGATAAACAGGTAATAAATATACAATTCACAATAATGATAATAAGATTGTACGTGCGACCTTAGGTCACCTGTGAAGGCACCGCAGAAAACGGGATGTTCATCACAGAGAACCCGTTGAGCGGGGACTTCACAATTCATTTGCTTTTGGGGGCATTCTTATAAATTACCCTGTTGGACAAAAGGATACATGAGTCAGTAATCCTCTCTCTCTCTCTCTCTCTCTCTCTCTCTCTCTCTCTCTCTCTCTCTCTCTTTTTAGGAGAATATTCTAGCATAGAATATATTCGTAAAGATCTTGATTACTTTTAATTAAAACAGATTACTAAATTTCGATTAACAAGAGTAGGCAAATAATTCTTTACACCAGTATTCTATGAATAGGTCTATATTTAATCTGCAATGTTAGGTTACCATATGAAAAATTTTCGAAGACACTACAAGCACCATAACAGCAGCAACAAAATCAAGAATAACCACAACAAAAACCACAATAATACGGCTGAGTATAAGATAGGTCTATAATACAAACTTCATAAAGACATAGGACATTATAGGTCTATCTCATTTTTTATGGTCCTGTTATTTCGAAAGGAGATCATGTCCTTAGGAAAATTCTCAGCAAATTATATCCGATATGACCCGTATAGCCTATCATACTATAACTTAAGTTAAACATAGGTATATTCTGGTTTTGTAGAGCAGTCAATGCTTGTCATCCCTCCGAATGCGTAAATGATTGCAACGAAATCTATTTTATGACCTAAAATGTAGCAAAATTTCCTGAAATCAATATGAAGCACCAGTCGCATAGCTCTGAGAAAATCTTTGAGTTAAATCTAGAATGGTGAACGCTCTTGACAATATCAGACGGTAATTATCATTGTCCGGTGATTCAAGTGCACCGATTCGAACGCAGACATTCCCTGTGTCACCTCCGTATTCAGGTGAACCTCATTTACGAAACAACATTGCAGCATCGCGGAACACTCCTGACTTCATTCATGTTTTCCTATTACGATTTTATCGCGGAGGGTAATATAACATTTCCTGTTGATAATCAGCAGAATGTATTTTAGTTTGGTAAAACAACCATTGCAAAATAAATGAAGATGAAAAGAACCACAGATTAACCAACTTTTCGAAACCATTGCCAACCAATCAGCTTCAAGGAATGGTCGTGAAGTCATCAGTGGGCAGGGCTTAGCTGCAAAGCATGGTGTACTTTGCTATAGCCTCACGGAATTTCTTCCTAAATCCCTCCTCAGTCATCTCATACTCCTTTAACAATGCTTGCTTTAATACATCACAATTCAGAAAGCTGGTCAGCAATCATACTAGGAAAAACCTTGCAGACCCTTACCTGTTAGTAATGAATTTAGAAAAACGGCCATTTATCCCAAGGCCACTCTCTCTGAGTCTCTCAGATCTTTCAATGACAGTGTCCATATCATCATGTTTTCATCACACTCAGGTACCTTGGGTTCTACATTGACTGCAGGGGTGGTAGCTCTTGACCTTTGGTTTCCTGTCTTGCTACTTCTCTTGTTTTCTCTTCATAAATTATCTGTGTAGTGAGGTCTGTGTGGACTTAGAAAAGGTGATTACCCTTATTCTTTGAACCTTGTAATTAGTTTGTTTGAGTGCCTTTGAATTGTAACCCCTTCTGAGTAATTCATTTCCATTTATCTCTTATATAATTACCCATTTGATATGTTTAACTTTTAGGTATTATTGAATTAATTTGAAGTTTGATTTCAACAAGTGAGTTTTGATATCCTCTATTTCATTTCATTTTTCCTGTGTTCCAAGTTTAGTGTATGGTGAATATAGATCTGATAAACTTTGTAGCCTATAGTGTTCATACTTTTAAGTTACGTATGTAACTTATAGAAACGAGGTAACATATATATATATATATATATATATATATATATATATATATATATATATATATATATATATATATATATAGTCCCCAAAAGGTGTGAAAAAATCAACCCATGGATACTGAAATTTTGAGAGAGACAAGCACCTCTCGCTGTATCTCACAGCAGCTTAAGATCTGAGTTCACGTCTATAGGGACTGCTCAGTAAGTGGAAGTACTTAGTTGTGGTAATATTCATTAAGAATATCAGTGTGTTATCCTCGTTAATACTGAATTGGGTTGAGAGATATCTCCCCGTGATTTAGAAACAGTAAAGGGAACATGGTGTTGGTGCCTTTGGCGGTTTTTGACCAAGTAACAACATTAAGCATACAGTCCACTTTGTCCATACAGTCACTTTTTGGCAGGAATTTAAGGAGACAGTATTTAGGGAAGTTAGATTGCTAGAGGGAGTGCAAGAACGGTGGAATCACAACAGTATGGTGATAAAGAGAGTGGGTGGAGAGGTGTTGGGAGAGACATCTGGAAAGAAATCTCCTGACAATAAGAAAAGCTGGTGGTGGAATGATGAAGTGAAAGAGGTGGTGAAAGCCAAAAAGATGCAAAAAAGATCTGGGAAAAGTATAGACAGCGAAGGATAAGGAGAGGTACCAAAGACATAAGAAACAAGTAAAGAAGGCAGTTGCACAAGAAAAGGCATTAGATGACGTACGAAGAGCTGGAAACACCTGACGGGGAGAGAAAAACTCACAGAATTGCAAAATCGAAGGACATGAACACCAGAGACTGCTCCCATATAAAACAGGTTAAGTGGAGTTCCTGATGAGGGGGGGGGGGCCTTTTTGAAATCGTCCCTCGGACCCCAAAGTGCGAAGTTTAACCATTGCTGCTATGACAGGACAAGCTGAATCCAGTGGCCCCAAAATGGTCAAGGGCTCCATTTATATTTGGACCTGAAAGTATGGGGCCCACTAAAGGGCCCCACTTTCCAATTTTGTGAACAAAAATGTTATGTAAAAGAAATAGGGCTTTCCAGGGCCACCCCCCAAAATCGTAGAGCCCATTATAGACCTTCTTGTACGGATCGGAGGAGAGTGGGTAATGTTGATTGGGGTTAGGGCAGGGCCGATTTAAGGCAATTGATTACTGCTTATAGTGGTCCTAATTACCCTCTGAGGGCTCCCTTAATGGCCCCATTTGTCCAGATAATACACATTCAGATGATTCAATGAATTAAGTGGATCATCATTTATTCAATGTACACCTAGTTTTAAGAAATGTCTGAAATTTGCATTTACAAGTGCCTTTAAAATGATCCTACAGTTGCTCATATTCTAAAAATTTTCCCGGGGTGGTGCTTACAGCGGCCCCCCCAACTGCTTTGGTTCGCTTCGCTCGCCTCCCATCCCATAAGAGGGTCCCCAAATGGGACTGTGGCCCCCGGGCGCCAAAATGTCTAGGAACGCCCCTGTTTATGCAATGAGGATAAGATAAAGAAGAGGTGGAAAGAATATTATGAACACCTGTTAAATGAAGAAAATCCTAGAAAATTCTTTGAAGGTGGATTCCAGAACCTTGGTATGACACAACATTAGCAGGAAGGAAGTAAAGAAGGCATTAAAGAAGATGAAAAATGGTAAAGCAACAGGACCAGATGGAATTCCTGCAGAGGTGTGGAAGAGCCTGGGAGAAGAAGGAACAGGCATGCTGTGGGACCCAGCAAAGAAAATATAGTCAGGCAAAGATACCCAAAAGAATGGAGAGAAAGCTTTACTGGGCCTATCTATAAAGAGAAGGGTGACATCCAGGACTGTGCAAACTGCAGGGGAATAAAGCTAATGTCTCACGCCATGAAAATCTGGGAAAGAATAATGGCTCAAAGAATTAGAGAAGAAACATCTGTAGGTTTGGTTTCATGCCAGGAAGAGGAACGACAGATGCAGTGTTTGCCTTTCGACAGATGACTGAAAAAAGCAGAAAGGACTGCACAGTATTCATAGATTTGGAAAAGGCATATGATAGAGTTCCAAGCCAAGAGGTTTGGAGGTGTATACGAATAAAGGGAACACCGGCAAAGTACATGAGGTTGGTCCAAGATATGCATGAAGGAGCGAAAACGTAGGTTAAAAGTAGTGTTGGGTTAACTGAATGGATACCAGTAAGAGTTGGTTTACATCAAGTATCTGCTTTAAGTCCATATCTTTTTGACGTGATAATGGATGTGCTATCTCAGGGAATAAGAGATCAATCCCCCCTGATGCATGTTGTTTGCTGATGACATTGTGTTATACAGCACCGACAGAGGGGTAGTGGAGTCAAAACTAGAGCAATGGAGGAAGGTACTGGAAGACAGAGGATTAAAGATCAGTAGGAAAAGACTGAATACCTAAGTTTTAATGAAGATCAAGACTCCGAGATTAGTATGGAAGGGACAAGGTTGAACCGAGCAGAAAAAATTAGGTGGCTGATGATGGAAATTTGGATGTAGAAATAACACACACAGAGTGGAGGCTGGATGGAAACATTGGAGAAAGATGTCAGGTGTCTTGTGTGACCACATAATCAACATAAAGGTTAAAGGAAGAGTGTATAAGACAGTAGTGAGACCAGCTTTGATGTATGGAGCAGAAACATGGCCGGCAAAGAGAGTGCAAGAGAAGAAATTGGATGCGGTAGAGATGAAAATGCTCAGGTGGGTGTGTGGAGTAACAAAAATGGACAGGATCAAAAAATTAAAGAATAATAACTACTGAAGTCGTACAATTGTCAAAGAAGGCCCGGGAAAGAAGACTGTAGTGGCATGGCCATGTGATGAGAAGGGATGAGACACATGTAGGGAGGAGAGTGATGCAGATGGAGGCGCCTGGTGGGAGAGTAAGAGGAAGACCGAAGAAGCAAAGGTGGATGGATGTAGTTAGAGCAGACCTGAGAGACAAACAATAATTGTCAGAGGACGACGTGTTTGACCGAACCAGGTGGAGGAGGAAACCCGTCAGAAACAGCGACCCCACATAGACGTGGGAAAAGATGCAAAAAAGAAGATACATATCCATAGAATTTCTTGTAGGAAGTGGCCTTTTTAGCTTCATAATGTGGTGGGATGTTAACAAAGGTTCTATTTACACTCTGCGTTCGTTGTCTTTGAAATATCTCTTCACTTTCAGCTGCCACTAAAATAAATTTCTCTAAACTTCCAAAGGCAGCTCTGGGTTCTTCTTCCCTTCATGAGATGACAGGAAGGGTTATGACGTAGGCTGCCTTCTATAGATCTGCTCTGCTGTCCTCCTTCGTATTTACGTCTCCTTTATCTCTCACTTGAACATTCAAGACTCCTACATGGTACCACCAAACAGAAATTACGTAATTCAGGCCAGCTCGCTGGTCTGAAAACATCTTGAAGCAAAAATAAATAAATAACATAGCATACGGGTAAAGGCTATAAATGAATCGTACAACTAGAATATTAAGCTTTCACAGGGTAGTGACATTTCATTACGTCCGTAACGGAGTATGTCTTCAAACTAAACTTATGTACGAAATTAACACATACTTTTTCAGTGAATCTGGAACGTAAAAGAAAATAACAGTTTTTATCTTTTCGACAAGAACTAACTTACAATCTGGCCTATCGACCTACCATTTAAGGACGTTGTTTTCAGTACAAAGAGCATGTATGACAACAAAGTAAAACTGTAAACATAATTATTCAAAATGCAGTACCATGCGCTTAGTGTTTCCTTAAATTTGTGTTTATAATTCGGTAAAATCTTACTTGTTTGTTTGGAAGTACAAAAAAATAGGTAGGCTACAAAAATAAATAAAATTTGAAAACGTATGTCAATGTCTGTTTATACATTTTTTTTGCACTTGCAAACAAACATATCTCTCCTACTTTCATTCCGTCCCCTGCTTTCTAGTTCCTCTCAACATGTAGGCTACCCCACCTTTTGATTTCTCTCCTTAATATTAATATTCATTCATCTTCTTTCATTGATTGTCTGTGTAAAATTCTCCCAGGCGTGTAAATTTCTTGAGTTTCTCTAGATTGCAACAGTTGCCACTTGCATTTTTTACTGCTTTTCTTTATGGGCCTGAATGTCTTTGTTAGTTAACGAATGTCTGTTACTGGCATGTGGCTTTGGACTGCATGTCTAAATGCTTTCTGTTTCACCCCCGACAATTTATCATCGCCTTGCCATTTTCATTACCGTCTGTGAGTATTATTTATTGCTTGTATCATCTGTTGTCTAGAAAACTAACACTAGCTGGGATCAATAACTTTGCAGTCTAGGTTGCGCTTCACATGGTTGGCTTTTGTTATTCCTTTGGGTCAGTGAGCTTTATTCTAGTTTTTTTTTATTCTTCAGACAAGCTTCCATTGAAATCTAACTCTGTCCACAATATTTAAACTTACACGTCCTCTAAACGTACTAGTTTATTTGCATTGTTAAAACTGTTCCCCTTCACGAACTCTTACTGTACTAACTAAATAAACCCCAATGACCTATTTACATTGCTAAAGTCTTATCCCTTTTATCAGAGTTCTTAGGTTGTTCTTATCACGGTAATCTATCCTAAACCTTGACGTATTTTTAATTCTCATTTACTGGCATAACAGTTGCATGCATCATTCTTGATTTACCTGCTTTTCTTTTAACCCCGACCTCAATTTTTCCCTTTCTCGCTCTCCGTTGGTCATATTTGACACAGTGGATACCAAATTATAAAAAGGTTCAACACCAACAAGGTTAGCCAGGTCAATCGACCGTTGAAATTGTTGAGATGTATTCTGAGAATATATTTCAAGGATCTTGGTTGCAAGTTCCAACCAAGGTGCTGCACTCGACTCAAGTTGCGAGTCAAGACTCAAGACTGCAGAGTCAAGAAGACGGAGTCTCCACAGGGCAGCCATCCGTTCCGAGTCCAGTTTGTTGTTGATTATGTCTGTCACGGAATTTCACCTTCGACGCTGATTGTCGCTGATTGTGAATGTGATTGACGTTGAGCTGAAAGGACGTAGATAGAAGTACCGGTTAAAGTTGTAAGTCTGCAAATACTTTATTTTTTTTTTTTTTTTTACACATCACTCCTTTGACTATGTAGTGTTCGGAGGCCTGTCAGGTGCACGTCTTAGACCCCCTACGGGAGGAAACGCTGTCTGTCTGTCTGTCTGTCTGTCTGTCTGTCTGTCTGTCTGTCTGTCTGTCTGTCTGTCTGTCTGTCAGGTGCACGTCTTAGACCCCTACGGGCGGAAACGCTGTCTGTCTGTCTGTCTGTCTGTCTGTCTGTCTGTCTGTCTGTCTGTCTGTCTGTCTGTCTGTCTGTCCAGTAGTGAAAAGCCAGTTGCCAAAAAGTCACCAGAAAGAAAAGGGTAACTCTAAGCCAGCATTCCGCGGCGAGCCCCCCCCCCCGCCCCCTCCATAGCTAATAGGGCAAAATTATAACCAGTAAATGCCCTTGGGTAATTCTGAGTATTAGTTCCGTGCCTGTTTTTATTTTGGAAACTGGTTTTTCTACACTTTTAGGGCCTCTGATACTGTCCCTTCGCCGTGTTTAGTACTGGCCCGCGGGCGTCGGTACCCATACGTTAACAAGTTATTGCACTTGCCGGATGGGACGTGAACCGTTCGAAATTGACGTATATACCCGTGCTCAGTCTCATGAAGATCGCGTGTGGGAGCGCCCACAGTTTAGTTGGGCAAGGCTGTCGTGTAGGTTCCCACTAGGAAACTGGCGGGCAAAGACAGACAACACCTAAACTTTTCCTATAGCGCCAGGTCCTGACCTAACCAGATGTAACCAACCTAACCTAACATAGGACGGCGTGTCCTAACCTGGCCGTGGGGGCTTTACCCCCTCAGAAAGCATGGGGTTGCGGAACTCCTCACCTTGTAGTCCAGGCAGAAGGTGGTGCGCAGCCTGGCCAACTAAACTGTAAACTAGCCTGCGTATGGAAACCCCTTGTTGGATGGACTTCGGGGGTTAATTACAGGTTAATTCATTTGCATAACAAAAATTGAAGGTAAATCCTTAATTAGCAACTAAAAAACTGTAGAAAAAGTCAAGTTAGAAGGAAATCACTGCCGCAGAGCTACTACTTAGATCTACCTTAAATTCTTGTAAAGCAAGTAATGTCACATAGGAAAACGTCAGTTGCCGTAGTCTAGCTCACCGCGGAACTACGGCTTAGAATTACCAAGAAAAGAAGAAGCGAGAAGACAAAGGTCAAAAAGCCATCAAGAAAACTGGGGCCCATCCCAACCTCACTTCACCAGATTTTGGCCTGATGCTCTCCATCACACACAGACCTAGGCTAGCCTATGCAAGAATGAATCCTGGCAAATCTGTGTATCATATGTAGCCTAATTTCTTCTTAAATCGACTGCCTTCTTATTTGAAATCAAAGATACACTGATGACTGTGCTATGATTAGCCAACTAGCCAACGCTAGATTGTTCCGACACGATATACTACCTAAGGTCCTTTACATTAGGAATCACTTTCAGCGGAGCTGGAAACGGACGTTGAACTTTCGAACAAGGTGGTTAGGCAGTTAACTGCCGTCCGGGAGGCGGGGGCACCGCCTTCCCAGATGTAAATGTTCCAATTTGCTTTCAGCCGTCGTGCGCTGCAGACATGTTTTCTCGCTCTCCGCCCTGACCGCCTTTGAACTGTTTTTACCCAGTGGGATCTTTCGTCTTTTCTTGCTATGAGCAACGTGAATGTTGACAAATTTGGAGCCCTCCTTCTCCCAGTATGTGTGTCCTGGGGTGGGAGGGAAGAAGCGAAAAATTTTTCGTTCTGGCGCGGAGATGGACCCACACACCCTTTGCCCTGCCTGCAGAGGATGTGTGTGTTCATGCTTCTCCTTGTGCTGAGTGTTGTTCCCGGTCTGCCGAGCAGTGGGCGAAGTTTGAGGGGAGGAGGCAGTACCGAAGGAAGCCCGCCAAGGCGTTGTCTGACAGTTATACGCCCCCGACAACTCCCTTGGTGGCTGACCCGTCGGGATCGTTTCTTCCTCCCGGCAAGCTTCCCCTTCTTGCTGTCTCTCCCTTGGGTGAGGACTCCCCCTCCCCTTCCTCATTTGTTTAGTGAGTGTACAGTGAACCCCGTGTTAGTAGGGATGTGTCCCCACACCCCTCCTCTTCAAATCCAGCAATGCTTAAAACCCCTCTAAAACACTGAAAACTGCCCATTTTGATAGCTTAAACCAAGAAAAACCCTGTAAAAATGCTTATACCTGAGTATTTTAATAGTTTTATCACAAAAAGTGCATTTATTCATGAAAATTATATGAAAACAGTAATTAGTGAATACTTCTCAGTGAAAAATACCATGAATGGGCGAATTTTCGGCGAATGATGGCTAGATATGTTCCACAGAGAAACCCACAAATGCGTGAGTCTACGAACCATGAGAACACGCCTTGAATCGGGGTTTTACTGTATAAGGCCTTGGGGGAGCGAACGATCTGGACATCCTCTCTGGGGCCCTCTCCTCACTCCAGGGGTAAATTCTTTCCCGCGGAGCGAGTAGAGGCTTCCGTTTTTGACCCAACCTTTTCCTCAGGTTTAGTGGTGGAAGCGTCTCTCAGTGACCAGGTATTTGACCTCACTTCTACCTGGCTTCACCTGGGTCTTCCTGGCGTTCCATGACTGGAGGGCCTGGTATCTCACCTGTCTGGCGCTCCGGTGACGGCCCACGCAGCCACCACATCCACCACCTCTACCGTCACCATGACATCACTTGGCAAGCTGCCTGTGACGGTGGCCTCACGCCTGGGCATCCAGGTGTCTGCCGCTCCTGCCACGCTCCATGCCATGCCACTGTCTCCTAGCTTCCTGGCCCCATTATCTCTGCCTGGCCCCTCAAGAATGGTCCGTCATCAGTGCCGTACATCTCCGTGCTTGCTGCTACTGTTGCTAACCCACGCTCATTGCCGACTCCGGTTCCAGCTGCTGGTTACCCTGACTCTCAGCCTGGCCTGGCTTCCACTTATGCTCCACCCGTGCCCTCGACCCACACACCATCTTCTGGCTTTCCTGGCTCCTGCGTTATTCCACCTGCCCCAGTAGCTGCTGGCCTGAGCACCAACGTCTCCACTGGCTCCCCTGGCTGTGCCTGTCTTCTGCTGCTCCTTCCTGGTTGGGGGCCTGGTAGCCATCCTGAAGAAGATGATGAAGAAGAAGTCAAAGAAGAGGTCTAGGAAGGCGTCGTCATCTTCGTCTTCGTTGTCTTCATTGTCTGCTATCTCATCTTCTTCCTCTGAGGCTCGCCAGCCAAAGAAGAAGAAGCCTGTCTCTCCCCCCCGCAAGAAGTCCCTCTCTGAGACTTCTAAGGGACTGCCTCCTTCCACAGGGAAGGCAGTGGGATCTCTTGTTGGCTCTTCCCGGTCCACGGGCTAGGGAACCGATTTGTTGACCCCCGGGTCAGTCGTATAGGGAGCTGAGGGCATGCAGACCACGGTTTGCACTCCCTCCACTGTGTCAAAGAAGCCCGCTTCTAAGGCCAGCGTTTTTGTGTCGGGCACTCGTTTGCAAGCTGCGCCAAGTACCCGAGTCTCCTTAGAGACCAGGGTACCCCGGTCTGGTACCGACTCGGGCACAAGACGGGAGAAAGAGTCTGGGCATGCAGGTGCTCCAACTCTTCCTGCTGGCACTTCTTTGAGTGCCAAGCAAGGTCCCCGGGAAGGTGTACCAGTCCCTCTGGTCCGGACACCTGGCTAGACAGGGAAGAGGTCCCCTGCTCAGTCTTCCTGAGAGGTTTCGGCCTTGAAGATAACTGGGGCGCGTCAAGAGGACAACGCAAGTTCTCGCCAGCCAGCCGCGCCCTCGACTCCTCCCAGTCCCCAGCCGCGTTCGCGGGGCCAGCCTGGCTTGGGGGAGCCGAGTGCTCGACTCACATGAGCCACTCCACTCTCCTCAGGAGAACGCTTCGCTGAGGCAAAAGCGTTCTCCTCAACCCAGGTTGCTATCACCACCTCGGGTTGATGATCGCTCCCGTCCCACTGCTCCTGCTGGTTCTGCCAGCAAGACCAGTGGGAGCGCCCAGTCCGTGCCTCTCCCCTCAACCTCTGGGCTCCTCCCAAGGAGGCGCGAGTCGGACAGGAAGAACTCCAGCGAGTCGTCTCCCCAGAGTTCTACCTAGGGGGTGTACGTGCCTGGCTTGGTCTAGGATCGGCCAGGTCGTACACCCACATGGTCCAGGAAGGATCACAGGGGTCTGCCGAGGTTCTCCCTACTGCAGGGAGAGTAGATCGAGAGGACTGCACCCTGGAAGGACTCGAGGGTCCTCTTTCCCTGGATGCAGACACCCCTAAGATAAAGAGGACGTTTGCTGAGGTAATTGCGCTGATTCGTCAGCACAGTGACCATGGGAAAGGGACCATGGCCTCATCTGTGGATCGTCCTTCACACCTCGAATTCTTATGGGGACCGAAAAAGGAAACCAAGGTTTCGGTGGGGCTGCCATGGTCCACGCTTGCCGAGGGGGTCCTCGATCAAGTGAATGTTCTTGTGTCTGGACAAGACAATTCCCTGCGATCGAACTGCTCAGACAAGCTACTTCCCCCTCCTCTGCCTCGTCAGAAGCGCTTCTATATGCCCTCGGAGAGGGCATTGCCGCCTAAGCAGGTTGACCCGGACCTGGTTCATCGTGGCCCTGGTCTCTCGTTGCAGCAACTTACTGCAGAGAGTTTTGTTCATGACACTTACCTGCCAGATATATATATAGCTGTATTTCTCGAAATCCGACAGAATTTCAAAACTGTCGGCACACGCGAGTGTGGCCAGGTGGTTAGTACTCATTCCGCCCGCTGGGAGGCGGGAATCGGGAACCATTCCCATTTTCTATTCAGATTTTCTCTGTCGCGGTGCTGTTAACATCTGTTACAGTACCTCCGCCTCTGGTTTCGTTAACTTGCTTATTCCCACTTAAGTATTCTCTTGACTTTTGGTTTTGATTCTTGGACTGTGGATTGGCTGCGCTTTTTCTGGATTGTTGTGGATTTTGCTTATGACCTCTCTTTAACTATGTCTGGTTCTAGTTCTGCTAGTTTCCGTGTATGTTGTATGAGTGATTGTAAGGTGAGGCTACCAGAAGGCTTCGGTAGACCCTCACTCTGTTTGTTTGAGGTGTAGGGGCATGTTTGTCTTATAGATGATCGATGTAAGGAGTGTGAACCTTTATCGGATGCGAGCTGGAAGTCTTATGATTCGTATGTTCGCAAGTTGGAGCGTGACAGGGTTAGGAGGTCTTCCTCCAGGAGTGTGTGCAAGAGTCAGGTTATTTCCTCTCCTGATAATCCCAACGTAGTTGATGTTGCACCTGTCCCTGTGGTTTTGCCTTGGGCCCTGATATTGTGTCTGTGGAGGTTGGCCCTGGCGCAGATCATGAGTTCTATCCGTGTGGCTCGAGAACAAAGTGACTTCTCTCCAAAGTGCTGTGAAGTGTAGTGCTCCCCAGTGTTGTGGAGGGGGCGTCAGATCGGCCCCATAATGCTTCTAGGCCTGGACCGCTGTCAGACTCCCAGGACTCAGGGAGAAGGCATGTCGAAAGCCTCAAGAAGGTTGACGGGGCTTCCCACCGATCTGACGTCCCGCGGCAGTTCCTGTTGTCGCTTCCCAGGCTGCCAGAGATCGTGCCGGGCGCGCATTCTCAGGACTGCTTTTCGTCCTCCGAGGCGTCCTCTCCCGCGCAAGGGGTGGAATTCTCGTAAGGACTCTCGTCCTCTCAAGAGGAGTCGTGTTCAAGAGGGCTGCTCGTCAGTCTTCTTCGTCGGCTAGCTATTTTGATGCCTTTCCACCGCAGAAGAAGTCTAGGATTTCGTCTGATGAGGATGTTTGGCGCCCCAGCCGCTCTATGGAGAGAACCTTTCTTGCTCCTGTGAGGGAAGAAGAAGGCGTCCCCGCCCATCGTCTTCCCATAGGATTGTCTCTCCTCCCAGACAGGATTCTTCGCCTGCTAAGAAGATTTTGTTGGAGATGCAGCGACAGTTGTCTTCTCTTATTGCTGAGAAGGACTCTGCTCCTCGTCGTCGCAAGGACTTGACTTTGCCTGTCAAGAGATCAAGGAAGTCTCCTTCTCCTGCTCCGCTCGCCGTCTCCTTCTCCTGTGTCGTCGCTTTGTCGTCCTGTTAGCTCTCTTGCTCCTCGTCGTGGCGCTCGTCAACAGGGCGCCAAAAGCGAGCTTCTTCCCGTGACGCCGGCCGCTCTTCAGGGCGCTTCTGTTCAGGGCGCTCGTCGGGGCGCTCTTCCGGTTTTTGGGCGTGGCGCCTGTGGCGACGCTCTTCAGGGCGCTCTCAAGGCGCTCCGCTGGGCGTTCCTTCGGTTGCTCTTCAGGGCGTTCGGGCATTCTGTTTCTTCTGAGAAAAGGAGATCCCTTCTTCGGATTGGACCTCAAGGCCTTCGTTCCCCTAAAGTGTTGGGTGACTCGTTTGCTTCTCCGGCTGTGGCGGGAGAGGTTTCTGCCGATTCGGATCCTGCTGAAGTCGAGCTCTCGTCTGCTTCCTCTTCTTCGGACTACCAAGTTTTGACCAGCTTGCTTAAGGACTTGTTCGGGGACAAGTTTAAGCCTTCGGCTCCTCTTTCTCCTCCTTCTCAGCTAGCTTCCTCCAAAGCTAGGAGAGCTCCTGGTTTTTTTAAGATGACTTCTTCTTTGGCGACCAAGAGGGCTTTCAAGAAAGTCAACATGTGGATGGAGGGAACGGAAGTCCCATGGCAAGACCTCTTTCGCTGTGCCTCCGTCTAAGCTTTCAGGCAAGGCTGGTATGTGGTATGAGACGGGAGAAGATCTCAGCCCTAGAGTTCCTTCCTCTTCTCAAGGGGATTTTACCAGTCTTGTCGATGCCTCCCGTAGGTCTCATCTGCCTACTGCTAAGGTTTCTTGGACCTTGTCAGAGACCGACCACCATCTCAAAGGTCTCTTCCGCACCATGGAGGTGTTTAATTTCTTGGACTGGTGCTTGGGAGCCTTAGATCTTAAGCTTCGAAGCTCGGACTCTATTACTTTGGGGAGCTCTCTAGTGTCCTTAACTGTATGGACAAGGCAGTTAGGGATGGATCTGAAGAGCTGGCGTCTCACTTTGGTACAGGGCCTCTTAAAGAAGAGGGCCTTGTTTTGTGACTTCACTGCTAAGTCTGTCTCCCCTTCGCAAAGGGCAGAATTATTGTTCGCTCCCTTGTCCAACCATCTGTTTCCCCAGTCCTTGATTCGGGACATTTCCGCTAGTCTTAAGGAGAAGGCCACGCAAGACCTGTTGGCTCATTCTTCTAGACGTCCTCCAGCTCCTTCTTCTTCTTCGTCTGCTTCAGTTTTGTCATCCAGGAAGAAGAAGCCCTTTAAATGGAGGAACTTCTTCCTCTAGATCGTCTCCATGCGAGGAAGAGGTTTACCAGAGGAGCGGCCCCTAAACCTAGGGGAAAAAGTGACTTCTTTCACCTCCAGACACCTGTAGGAGCCAGGCTTTTTTTTTTTGCGGAAGCCTGGAGAACACGAGGGCGGACGATGGTCTCTAACTGTCTTAGAGAAAGGTTACAAGATCCCCTTTCTCATGTTTCCACCCCTTTGCATCGTCGCCCAGGGATCTGTCGCCGTCTTACCACCGGAGAGAAGCAACAGATTCTTTTGGACCTCCTGGAGCAGTTGTTAGAAAAAGAGCCGTGGAACAAGTTCTGAAGTTGGATTCTCCGGGTTCTACAACAGGCTTTTCTTAGTCCCGAAACAGTCGGGAGAGTGGAGACCGGTCCTAGATGTAAGCGTCTTGAATCGTTTTATTTCAAAGGACAGATTCAAGATGGAAACGCCTCAGACGGTTCTAGGGGCCTTAAGACCAGGGGACTGGATGGTCTCTCTGGACTTACAAGATGCGTACTTCCATGTTCCCATTCATCCTCAATCAAGGAAGTACCTGAGATTTGTGCTGGGGGGACGAGTCTTCCAGTTCAGAGCTCTCTGCTTCGGTTTGTGCACCGCTCCCATGATCTTCACGGTGATCATGAAAAACGTTGCGAGGTGGCTTCACCTGGCGGGTGTTCCATGTCATTCTACCTGGACGACTGGCTCATACTGAGCCTCTTCTCGGGAGAAGTGTCTGGAGGACCTGACTTTCACACTGAATTTGACGAAGTCCTTGGGACTTCTTGTGAACCAAGAAAAGTCCCATCTGATCCCGGCGCAGTCCATCGTCTATCTGGGGATTCAGATGGATTCAGTGGCTTTTTTTTCCATCCCGAGAACGGCAACGGCTTTGCTTAAAGCAAAGTTTCGTCCTTTCTAAGGAAAGAAACATGCTCGGTGAGGGAATGGATGAGTTTGCTGGGGACCATTTCCTCGCTGGAGAAGTTTGTTTCCCTGGGAGGCTCCATCTCAGACCTCTCCAGTTTTTCTTGGCGGAGAACTGGAGGGACAAGGAGAATCTGGAAGAGATTTTGACGATATCTCCTTCTGTCAAGGATCATCTGAAGTGGTGGTTCGACCCCTTGAAGCTTGCAGAAGGGTTTCTCTTCGCCTTCAGAGCCCCGACCTAGTGTTGTTTTCCGACGCGTCCAGGAAGGATGGGGAGCAACACTAGGAGGAGGAAGTGTCAGGCACCTGGAGAGGGGAACAGGTGTCCTGGCACATAAACCTCAAGGAATTGGGTGCTATCTTTCTGGCTCTTCAATTCTTCGAAGCCCAAGTGGCAGGCAGAATTGTCCAGGTCAATTCGGACAATACCACAGCTCTAGCGTACCTCAAAAAACAGGGGGGTACTCGATCTCGTTCCCTGTTCATCCTCTTGCGAGGAGATCCTGCTCTGGACTCATGCTCGAAGGGTCACTATTCTCACGAGGTTCATTGCGGGAGTGGAGAATATTCAGCAGACCTTCTCAGTCGGCAAAATCAGCTGCTACCGACCAGTGGACTCTTCACAAGGAGGTATGTTTAGAGTTGTGGAGAATTTGGGGACGTCCTCTAGTGGACCTCTTTGCCACGTCCAGGACGGCAAGACTTCCCCTTTATTGCTCTCCTGTCCTAGACCCAGGAGCGTTAGCCATAGCCCCCTCCTCTGGGACTGGAAAGGACTCGACCTTTACGCTTTCCCTCCCTTCAAGATCCTGGGAGAAGTGATAAGGAAGTTTGCAACGTCAGAAGGAGCAAGGATGACTCTAATAGCCCCCTTCTGGCCAGCAGCGGATTGGTTTCAGAGACCCTGTCCTTCCTAGTGGATTTTCCAAGAACGCTTCCATTGAGGGTGGACCTTCTCAAACAGCCGCATTTCAAGAGGTTCCACCAAAACCTCTCCGCTCTGAGTCTGACTGCGTTCAGACTATCT
Source organism: Macrobrachium rosenbergii (assembly GCF_040412425.1). Taxonomy (NCBI): domain Eukaryota; kingdom Metazoa; phylum Arthropoda; class Malacostraca; order Decapoda; family Palaemonidae; genus Macrobrachium; species Macrobrachium rosenbergii. The sequence goes on along the minus strand of NC_089789.1, from coordinate 2,728,213 downwards.
CAAAGTTGGCCAGAGCAAGAGGCTTTTCGAGATCTGTGGCAAAGGCCATCGCCAATGCCAGGAGACCTTCTTCGAATCACGGTCTACCAGTACAAGTGGTCTGTTTTTAGAAGATGGTGCAGGAGTAAAGGAGTTTCCTCAAACACGACCTCTGTACCACAAATAGCTGACTTCCTTTTTTTATCTGAGGCATAAGAATAAACTGGCAGTCTCGACGATTAAGGGCTATAGAAGTATGTTATCGGCAGTTTTTTTTTTTAGACACAGGGGCCTGAACTTGTGCGATAACAAGGATCTTCACGATCTATTAAGATCCTTCGAGACTGTCAAAAATTCCTCAACTCAGGACACCTTCTTGGAATCTGGATGTTGTCCTGAAGTTTCTTATGTCTAGTAATTTTGAACCTCTGTCTTCGGCTTCCTCAAAAACGTGACGAGGAAAGCTGTCTTCTAACGGCTCTGGCGACAGCTAAGAGGATCAGTGAAGTGCAGGCTATTAGCAAACATATTGGCTTTAGGGTCCTAATGCTGTATGCTCCTAAATCCTTTGTTCTTAGCCAAGAACGAAAATCCTTCAAACCCTTGGCCCAAATCTTTTGAAATCAAAGGTTTAACACATACAACTTACCTGTTAGTTACATATAGTCTTTAGTCTTGACGTCACGGCAAAATTTCAAAAGCCAAGCAGCGCCAGTCCAATATCGGATGATCTGTGCCCTTACCTGCCCTCTGTCGGGGTACTAGGAACTATTCCAACATGCTTCAGAATAATTTTGCCGTCACGCCGGCGACATTGTTGTCGGTACTGCGAGCGAAATTTCATTGTATCTGCCTACATCGAAGCTGTTTTCACTTGGTGAAGTACTCTCTTGTTGGTTTGCGGCTTTGCCAGTTATTTGTCACCTATTTAGTCAGGTTTTCTGATAATTATGTCAGATTCTGGGTCTTATACCTTTAGGGTATGCAGCAAGGCTGTAAGACGAGGTTGGTCAAGGCTAGTCTTGATCCTCATTCAATTTGTGTGGCTTGTAGAGGTCAGGAATGTTCATATGAGAGGAAGTGTGATGAATGTGTCAGTATGACTGAAAAAGATTGGAAGGCTCTATCTAAGTATGTAAAGCTTGAGAAAGATAGAGCCAGGAAAGCTTTAGCTAGAAGTTCTTCTTCTCTCTCTCAGAAACCGGAATCTCCCTTAGCTATGCAGGAAACTTCTATTAATATCCCCGTGGCTACTAATATTCCTATTCCTGACTCTGATATCCCTGAACCCGTTACCGTGTCTGAGTATCAAGTCCAGATGGACCTTAGATTTAACCTTATTGTGGGCACCATGGAGGATATTGGCGTTAACGTGAAATCCCTTCATGAGCGTATGGATTCTTTCCAAGATATTGTGAATAATTTAAGTGCAGTGCAAAGTGTTAGTGTGGTGGAGGAGGTGGTTGCTCAGCCTACTCGTTCTCCTAGACCTAAGCCTCTGTCAAGCTCCCTGCTCCTGGGAGAAGACATGCTGAAAGTCCAAGGGAGGCGAGTGGGGTCTGCTCACGAGCAGCCGCCCCTCGAACAGTCCTGTTGTTTCCCAGGCTGTTTCAGGCGCCGTTGGAAATCGACTCAAGGAAGTGTCTTTCTTCAAGCTCCAGTGATTACCTGACCTCGCCAGAGGCTGGAGATTTCCAGACGAGTCTAGACCATTGAAGAGGTCAGGAATCTTTCGCCTTCAGCGGTTCAGAAGAAGAAGCCATTTCGCTTATCACAGCCTTCCTGTAGTTTTTGGGAGAGTCCGGAGAGATTTTCGTCGTCAGAAGAGTCTTCTCCCAGGCGCAAGGCTCATGTGCAAGAGGTATAAGACTTCCCATTCGGTATTGCCCAGCGTTCCCGGTGTTTCTCCTTTGGTTTCACATGTAAGCCTTTTGTGGCTTCTGCGCCTCTTCCTCATCACGATCCTGGCTCTACTGATCATCGTTCCCCAGTTGGATCTCGTCTACTCATGACTTTCTTCGAGCGTGCACAAGAAAATTGGAAGCATTCTTGGTGGGCTCGGAAGGCCTGGTTCTTCTCCAGCAAAGCCTTCTGAAGTGTATTTGATGCCTCCTCCTTCGTCTCGAGCTCTCGGGCGCCCAGTGCAAAGCTCCTCCTCGATCTGTGTCTCTTGATCCTCCTTTGGTTCAGGCTCAGGATCAGGCTCGTACGCCTAGTCAGGCTCAGGCGCTCCCTCAAGATTTAGCGCTCTCTCAGGCTCAAGCGCCTCAGGTAGCGCCAGGTGAGGCGCCATCCCAGGCTCCTTTTGTGGCGCCAGTTCATGCTCCTCTTGTGGCGCCAGTTCAGGCTCCTCTTGTGGCGCCAGTTCAGGCTCCTCTTGTGGCACCTACTCAGGCTCAGGCTCCTCCTCAAGCTCTTATTCAGGCTCCTACTCCTCCTTCACAAGATGTGTATGTGCAAGCGGAAGGTTTTTCTCCTATTTCGTCTGAGGAAGAAGTTGTGGAAGAGTTTCCTGTAGACTGACCAGACTCCTCTCGCTCGGATTATAAGAAGCTTCTTCGCTTCTTTATTGATAATTTTCCTGAGGATTTTGCACCTGCGGGATCTTCCTCTCTCTCAGTATTCAAGAGACTCAGAGCCTCCTACCTCTTCCTTTATGAAGTTAGTGCTTTCTATTTCAGCCAAGAAGGCATTAAAGAAAATGAACTCCTGGTTGGAAGACAAACGTGATCAGGGGAAAACCACTTTCTGCTTCCCTCCTTCCAAGCTTTCTACTAAGACGAAGGCTTGCTTCGACACTGGGGAAGTTTTCTCTCTGGGAGCTTCTGCCTCCTCTCAGGAGACTTCTCCAGTCTCGTTGATTCTACTCGTCGTTCTGCGATGAACTTCGGCTCGGATTTTCTTCTCTCCTTCAGAGTTGGACCACCTTTTGAAGAACGTTTTCCGAGTTTTTGGAAGTCATCAGTTTTATGGACTGGACTATTGGCGCTTTGGGTAGGAAGGTAAAGTCTTTTGGTCTTTCGAAGCGCATTTCGGCGATTTCTCTTCTGTTATGTCCTGCTTAGATAAAGGGATTCGTGACGGTGCGTCTGAGTTAGCCTCCATCTTCACGTTAGGAGTTCTTAGGCGACAACTTTGGTGCTCTTTTGTCGCTCGTGGAGTCTCTAGGACTCAAAGATCGGCTCTTCTTTTTTGCACCTCTGGATAAGAAGTACCTTTTCCTCAAGAACTTGTGGCCTAAGTGTCAAAATCCCTTACTCAGAAGTCCACACAGGACCTTTTTGCGCAATCCACTGTAGTAAACCAAAAGCTCTCAACCTTCTCTGCCAGCGCAAACTCGTCCTCTAGTTAATCAAGATAGGCCCTTTCGTGGCAGGCCCCTCACCCGTACAGGATCTAGTTTCCGGGCAAAGCAAGATTTGTCTCAAGGCTATCAAACCCTCAATTAAAAAGTGATCTGCATGTCCTCCATGCACTAGTAGGAGCCAGACTTCAGCAGTTCTGGCAAATTTGGGAGGAGATCGGAGCGGACCAGTGGACCACGTCCGTGCTAAAGGAAGGATATTCTATCCCCTTCCTTAAGAGGCCCCCTCTTGCAACAGAACCTTTAGCTTTGACAGCATATTCCAGCAACTTAGAAAAATGCTCGGTTCTGAGTGCGAAGTAGACTCCATGCTTTTAAAAGGAGCGATAGAGATCGTGGAAGAAGTCAACTCTCCAGGCTTTTACAACCGCCTTTTCTTGTTCCAAAGGCCTCAGGCGGCTGGAGACCAGTCCTGGACGTGAGTTCTCTCAACCTTTTCGTGGAGAAAACCAGTTTCTCGATGGAGACGACGCAAATCCGTCCTCAATTCTCTTCGTCCGGGATTGGATGGTCTCAATAGATCTGCAGGACGCTTACTTTCACATTCCGATCCATCCCGCGTTAGGAAGTTTCTTCGCCGTTTTCCAGGAGAAGACTTATCAGTTCAGGACTCTGTGCTTCGGTCTGTCCACAGCCCCTCAAGTATTCACAAGAGTTATATCCACTGTTGCCAAAGCTCTTCATCTCAGAGGAATAAAGATCTCTCTCTATCTAGACGATTGGCTCCTTCATTCCCAGTCTCAGTCTCAGTGCTTGGAGGATTTGAAAGTAACTCTCTGACTTGACACAGAAGCTAGGACTTCTAATCAATTGGAAGAAGTCTCACCTATCTCCCTCACAATCCAGGATCTATTTAGGAGTGAGACTGGAAACAGTTCCTTTTCTGGCTTTTCCGTCAGATCAAAGAATCTCGGACTGTCTCGCAAAAGTCCAGAACTTTCTGGATATGGATACCTGTTCCGGAAAGGCTTGGATGAGCCTCCTGGGAACTCTGGCGTCAATAGAAAAGTTTGTCTCCCTGGGGAGACTTCACATGAGGCCCTTCAATTCTACCTCAGGGAGCAATGGAACAGGAAAAGTGGCTTCCAGACTCCTTCTCCTTTCCAATCTCGGACCGTATCAAGGAGGATCTAAGGTGGTGGTTAGATCAAGAAAATTAGAGAAAGGTCTCTCTCTTTTCCGTCGAACCCAACCACGAACTGTTTGCAGACTCGTCAGAAGTAGGATGGGGAGCGACGTTGGGGGTAAAAGAAATTTCAGGTTTGTGGAATGCGACAGAAAAGAATGGCACATCAACAAGAAGGAGTTGAAAGCAATCCACCTGAGTCTCGTACACTTCCTACCATTCAGAAGGGGACAAACAGTTCTGGTTCATTCAGACAGCACCACAGCGTTGTCTTACATAAAACAGGGGGCACTCATTCTTACTCCCTCAGACGAGGTAGCAAGAGACCTCCTTTTGTGGGCAGAGAAGCACAAGATTCTGCTCCTAACAAGATTCATTCAGGAGCCCTCAACGTGAGAGCGGACTCCTTGAGCAGGAAGTACCAGGTTCTGTCCACAGAGTGGATTTTGCACGAAGAAGTGTGCAAGTCGCTGTGGAGACTTTGGGGTCAACCTCTGGTAGACCTGTTAAATGAACAAGTCGAACAGGCTCCCAATCTTCTGCTCTCCTGTCCCGGACCAAGCAGCCTTCCAGACGGACGCAATGCTACTGAATTGGTCGGGTCTGGACCTTTACGCCTTCCCCAGTTTTCAAGATGTTAGGTGCGGTGTTGAGGAAATTTCAGCACCACTCCAACACCAGGATGACGTTGATAGCCCCCTTCTGGCCTTCCAGGGATTGGTTCCCAGTTCTCATGGATCTCTTGATCGACTTCCCGAGGAGCCTTCCAAACAGAGTAGATTTACTCAGACAGCCCCACTTCAGGAGATTTCACGAAAACCTGTCAAGTCTGCGGCTAACTGCGTTCAGACTATCGAACGTCTACTCAGAAGCAAAGGACTTTCAAGAAAGCGGCTCAATCCATCGCTAGAGCCAGAAGACCATCTTCGATCAAGGTCTATGAGTCCAAAGTGGAATATGTTTCGTTCATGGTGCAAAGATCATGACATTTCCTCTTCCAGAACCTCGGTGACGCAGACTTGCGGATTTTCTTTTGTTCCTCGGGAATAAGAACCTTTCTGTATCCACACTTAAAGGTTATCGTAGCATGCTGGCTACTGTTTTTCGTCACAGAGGTTTGGATATCTCTAATAACCAAGATATAACGGACCTTATTAAATCCTTCCAGTACCTTCTAAGAGGTCAGATGCTAAAGTTGTTTCGTGGAATCTTGATGTAGTCCTGAAGTGGCTTATGTCTGAGAAATTTGAACCTATGGATTCTGCTTCTTTAAGAGATCTTACGAGGAAAACCCTCTTTTTAGTTTTGTTAGCTACAGCTAAGAGAATCAGTGAGATCCACGCCTTGGATAAGAGAGTAGGATTCTCTGCTTTAAAAGCAATTTGTTCTTTCAAACTGTTTTTATGGCCAAGAACGACGAGACCCCTTCGCACCAAGGGCCTCGCTCTTTTGAGATTCAGTCTGTCGGAATTGGTAGGTAAGGAGCAGGAGAGGTTCCTCTGCCCAGTCAGAGCCTTGAAATATTATTTATGCAAAGGACTAAAGATATTAGGGGTCCTTCAGATTCCTTATGGTGTTCGGTCAGGAACCCTCTTAGACCAGTGTCCAAGAATGCCATGTCCTTTTTATTAGAGATCTGATTTCTGAAGCTCACTCCAGTATTTCAGAGAATGATTTGAAAATGTGTAAAGTGAAGGCTCACGAAGTGAGGGCTATCTCTACTTCTCCGCTTAAAAGGAACCTCTCCCTTCAAGATATTGTGCAAGCAACCTACTGAGATGTAAGTCTGTATTTGCTTTGCATTATCTCTCGCAAGTGCAGACAGTGTTTGATGAGTGCAGCACGTTAGGGCCCTTTGTTGTATCTGGCACGGTAATGGGTAAAGGGGTAAAGGAGGATTAACCTACCTTTACTTACTTGTTTTTTGGAGTGTGAAGGTTTTTACGGTTGTCTGTGAGGGTAAGTGTTGGTTAGTTTTACCCCACAGTTGGTTTTGGTTTTTATGGTTATGCTTTTTCTTTGGTGTTGGGTGACCCCTTTTGTAATTCATGATGTTTGTGCTGCGCCCTGAGCAGGGGCATACTTTGGTATTGTCACGGCCATGTCCTAGGTGACTGATACCCAGCAAGCAATCTGCGACCAGGTCATTATACCCAGGTTGCTCTAAGGATAGTAGGTTACTGAGGCAGTAACTGTGGAATCAGCTACCTTAGCAGGTGAGGAACTAAGAAATTTTCTACATTAATAACCTTAATGTTTCCAACAACTCTTTTTAGCTGTCATTGCCCCACCTCCTAAAGGTGTCAATCAGCTATATGTAACTAACAGGTAAGTTGTATGTGTTAAAATGACATTTTTATTCTAAAATAATGTTTAACACATACTTACCTATTAGTTACATATCAAAAGCCCACCCCTCCTCCCACGGGGGACAGGTAGGCAAATTATTCTGAAGCATGTTGGAATAGTTCCTAGTACCCCGACAGAGGGCAGGTAAGGAAGCGATCACCCGATATTCGGACTGGCGCTGCTGCGTTTTGAAATTTTGCCGTGACGTCAAAGACTAAAGCTATATGTAACTAACAGGTAAGTATGTGTTAAACATTATTTTAGAATAAAAATGTCATTTTGACGGAAATACTTGGGCAAGAGTCAGAAAGAGTCTTGTGTCCTGTCAGGGCTCTTAAGTTCTACTTAGCCAAGACCAAGAATACAGAGGCTCATCGGACAATCTGTGGTGTTCGGTGAAGAGACCTGATCTTCCCATGTCCAAGAATGCCTTAGCATTCTTTTTAAGTGTTATTCAAGAATCATTCCTCCTGCTTAGAAGGTGACATGAGACTTCTGAAAGTAAAAGCTCATGAAGTTAGAGCTATTTTACTTCGATGGCTTTCCAAAAGAATATGTCTCTGAGTGATATTCTTGGTGCTACCTTCTGGAGAAGTAATTCAGTGTTAAACCGCATTACTTGCGAGATGTGAAGACGACATTTGAAGACTGCTCTTCGCTGGGACCATCGTTTCCGCAGACACTATGTTGGGAGAAGAAGGCAATACTCATCCTATCCTTTAGGGGTTAGGTAGAACCATTTTTTTAATCTTGTTGTTGTCTATTTCTGGTTGTTGGGTGTGGCCATTGAGGTGGACATCCCAATTTTTAGTCTATGCTAGGTTCTTTTACCTTAGAGATAGGGCGGTCAGGTGGTTGGTCGTTGCTCCTTCTCCCTCTGTATGGTAACATGATCTAGTCCTATTGTGGTCACGCCCTTGGACAGGTCATCTGGATCTCTCCAGCTTTATAGGTCCCTACCTGCTGGAGACTCTGGATTAGCAGAAGCAGGCTTGGGTGACAGATAACCTTCAACGAAGTCAGCTATGCTAACAGGTAAGGAACCAAGGCGTCATTCGCCTTTCATTTATTTGTTTCCTAAATCCTATTCTGTCTCTTCCCACCTCCTACGGTGGGGATTCAGCTATATATATATCTGGCAGGTAAGTGTCATGAACAAAATGATATTTTAATGATAAAATAAGGTTTGTTCATACTTACCTGGTGGATATAATACAATGAGTGCCCTCCCGCCTCCCCTCTTGAGACAGTGGCACTAGAAAATCTGAATAGAAAATGGGAATGGTTCCCGATTCCCGCCTCCCAGCGGCGGGAATGAGTACTAACCACCTGGCCAGCACTCAGTGTGCTGAAAAAATTTGAAATTCTGTCGGATTTCGGAGAAATACAGCTATATATATATCTGCCAGGTAAGTATGAACAAACCTTATTTTATCATTAAAATATCATATTTCTCTTGCAGCAACCCTGGAAGCCACTGCCATGGCAGTTTTCCAGGCAGTCTCCTGGTTGGATGTGTGGTCATTCACAGTATCCAAAGTGGCTGCTTCCTCAGGCACTATCATACCTGGGGAAGACTCCACTTATGGGAGACTATGCAAGTCTGGAGGTAGAGCCATCTCCTACCTTGCCCACCAGACGGCAAACTTGTGGGCCAACCTGGTCCTGAAGTGGAGAGACACCGTTCTTTTTCGCTTCGCCAGGTCCATGGACCCCGAGTTGGCAGTGACCCAGCGGATCGGAATGGACTGTTGCTGGAACTACCTCTCTCTTCCCTAGAGAGTTGGTGGACGCTGCGGTGGACAAGCATCAGGCTGATGACAGTGGCTGCTTTGTTCACCAGGCAGTGGCCAAGACCTCCAGGTCTTCATGTTCCACTGCAGCTAGGCCCTAGGGTCAGGCTAGCTCTTCCTTAGCCCCTAAGAAGTCCCAGTCTTCGAAGGGATCCCGTGGGAACACCCAGCCTTCTTCCTCTGGAAAGGGTGGGTCTTCTTGCCCCTTTAGCCCGGCTTCTAATCCGGTAAAGGGGCCAAGGGGAAGAAGAAGGGGAAATGCTAGGGGCAGCATTCCCCCTGACTGCTGCCAAAGGTTGAGGGGTGCCTGTCGTGCCATTAGGCAACATGGCAGTGATACGGAGCCGAGATCTGGACAGTGGATGTCCATCGGGAGGGATATCTACTACGTCCAAGGCTCACCAAAGGATAGACCACTAAAGCAAGAAGTGCAAGCCATGCTGAGCAAGGGTGCTGTGGAAGTCGTGTCGGATCGATCCCCAGGCTTTTACAGCCGTGTCTCTTTCGTAGAGAAAGCCACAGGGGAATCGAGACCAGTCATAGACCTCTCTCCCTTGAACCGATTCGTTTGCCAGACTCGGTTCACGACGATGATGCCATGATCCGTGCTCGCCTCCATCAGGAAGAAAGACTTACTGCTTGCGGTGAACTTGAGGGATGCGTATTTCCAAATATCCATTCATCTGTCCTCTCACAAGTACCTCCGCTTTATCCTCGGGGAGACAGTCTTCCAATTCAGGGCACTCTGCTTCAGGCTCTCGACTGTTCCCCAGGTGTTCATGAGGGTGTTCTCTCTCGTGTCAGCTTGGGCCCATTCGCACGGGATAAATCTACTGAGGTATCTCCACGACTGGCTGGTCCTGGCGGGCTCCCGCTCGCAGTTGCTACAGGACAGGGATCGGCTCCTCAGGCTTTGCCACGAGCTTGGGATCGTGGTAAACCTCGAGAAGTCAGATCTCAGCCCCAAGGAGAGGATAAAGTACCTGGCCATGCTGATATATACAGGAGCAGCGAAAGTCTTTCCCTTGGACTCTCATATCAGCAAGTTCAGGAAGGCAGCTCAACTGTTCCTGTCTCAACAGGGACAGCCAGCTCAGCAATGGCAAGTCGTCTTCAGTCACCTGTTTTCGCTGGAGAAGCTGGACCCTCATGGGCGTCTTCATCTGCAGTTGCTACAATGGAGACTAAAGGAGTACAGTAAACCCCTGTATTCGTGGGGGATGCGCACCACAACCCCACCCCGTGAATAGCTAAAATCCAAACACTGAAAACCCTTCTAAAAACACTTAGAACTGCCTATTTTGATAGTTTAAACACAGGAAAAACAATCTAAAAATGCTTACACCTGAGTATTTTGATAGTTTTATCACAAAAAGTGATTTTAGCCATGAAAATGATATGAAAATACAGTAATTAGTATTTCCCAATGAAAAATACCACGAATGGGCAAATTTTCCAGCAATAATTGGTAGAAATGTTCCACAGAGAAATCTGTGAGTACGTGAATCCGCGAATAGTGAGACCGCGAATACGGGGCTTTACTGTATTGGTCCCAGTCTTTTCTCATCCCTCTTTCCGAGGAGGTGAGAGAGGACCTTCACTGGTGGATGGACAACAGAAACCTCTTGATAGGAGTATCCCTACATACTCTCCCTCTGGACATGCTGCTGTTCTCGACACATCAACCGAGGGATGGGGTGCACACCTGGGGGAGTTGCTGACTTTGGGAGTGTGGCACCGAGATGACAAGCACCTTCACATCAACATCCTGGAACTCAAGGCAGCCTTCCTGGCTCTCCAAGAGATCCGGGATCGAGTGAAGGGACACTCCATGGTACTGATGAGCGACAATACCACGGCAATGGCATACATCAACAAGCAGAGGGGTCTAGTATCCCTCCCACTCCATCAGTTGATGATGCAGGTGCACGAGTGGGCCGTGGCTCACTCTGTAGAGCTGTCAGCCAGGTACATTCCAGGCAAGAGGAATGTCGTGGCAGACAAGCTCAGCCCCCAGAGTCAGGTGATTGGAACTGAATGGTCCCTTCACCCAGAATTCACGGAAAGGCTGTTCGACCTGTGGGGGCATCCAGTCATTGATCTGTTTGCCACTTGGTACAACAGAAAACTCCAGGTCTTCTGTTCAGTCGTGCTGGACCTATGGGCCGCTGCGAAGGATGCATTCCAGCACCCGTGGGACAACCTTGACATCTACGCCTTTCCTCTGTTCTGTTTGATTCGCAGATTGATCAACCAGGCGATGATCACTCTGAATCTCAGAATGATTTGGATGGCACCCAAGTGGCCGCAGGCCGTTTGGTATCCCAACCTGCTAGCCCTCCTTTCCGAGGCACCGAGAGAGATTCCCCACTGGCCCAACCTGCTGTGTCATTCCCACATAGAACGGTATCACCAGGCAGTGCAGTCCCTGTGTCTTCATGGCTGAAGGTTATCCACCATCTCCAGTGAGCAAGAGGCTTTTCGCGTCGTGCAGCAGCGGAGATGGCCGGGTACCTCAGACGATCCTCCGCAGTGGTATACCAGGGAAAGTAGTCCGTCTTCTGTGGTTGGTGTCATGGACAGGGTATCTCTCTGGTCAGAGCTACTGTTCAGCAGGTCACAGACTTCCACGTCTTAATTCGCTGAAAGAAGCTTCTCTCCGTTTCAGCTGTAAAAGGCTACTGCACCACATTTGGCGAAGAGAGTTGGCTAACTTTACACACTTTCCTTTGACGTTAAACACTCGGGGGGGATGGGGATCAGTTACGCTCAATTTCATCCCGGATTTTGTGGGGAAGACTCAGAATCGTTCGGTCCCTGACACTCAGCTCGAGTCTGCCACAATCCCCTCCCTAGAGTACGTTGTCAGTAATGAGCCAGACGAGATGCTACTGTGTCCTGTTAGAGTGCTGCAGTGCTATCTGAAGAGAACTTACCACCTCTAGCCTGAGTTTTGACGACTCTTCGTTAGTACCGGCTTGACCAAGAAAGAAGTGTCCAAGAACACGATCTCTTTCTGGCTTGGTGAAATGATAAGGAGAGTGTATTCTGCTGCTGGAGAAGACGACACTGGCACTCTTCATCCAAGAGCTCACGAAGTCCGCAGCACTGGTCCATCCCTCGCATTGGGATGTTGCACACAAGTCCTTGGACACTTTCTCCTTGGGTCTTGTGGTGGGTGCTCAACAAGTTGTGTAGTTTACCTGGCTCAGTTTACCTGGCTCCTCTACAGGACAGGTTGCGTCTCGCCTAAGAAGTACAGTTGTGATAGGGAGAATGAATGTGGAGTTCCTGACCTCTCTTCATCTCACCTCTCTTCCCACGGGCAGGGAGCGGACATGCCGTTACATGCTGGATCTGGCAGTCGATGCTGGTAAGCATTCAACTAGAGCTTCCGTTTTATTTTAGTGTAGGATTATAGAAGCAACCCCACTCCTTCCCCTTGCAAGGGGTGGGGAAGGAAACCTTGACAATAAGACAAACCCAATGCTTGTTATTGCCTTAATGTCACCAACTCCAAGTTCTTCCTAGCCCACTTTGCATGAACTGACGCTTCCTCTTTCATTCAAAGGGACCCAGAAGTCTGACAGTTGACCTTGCGTTTCTTACAACCCAATCATTTTGTCAGAGGCAGTTTTCCCTTCCCCGCTCTATCGACCAGGAAGGGAACACAAGTTGTGGTGAACTCCAGTCAGTTCATAGAGGCTCACTCAGATTCCTCCCTCCGACCAGTGTCTTCCTAATGTAAAGGACCAACGGTTTGTATATTGTGTCGGAACAAATCACAATTTTTTGAAGTAAATTGTATTTGTTCCGACCATACAAACCTGAGGTCCTTTATTCCTTACATGCCCACTCATGCACCCTCAATCTGATACTGGAAATGGCTGTTGAACTTTCAAACAAGGTGGTTAGGCAGTTAACTACAGTCCAGGAGGCAGGAGTACCACCTGCTTGGATGTAAAGATCTCCAATTTGCTTTTCCAGCCGACACTGAAAGTAATTCCTCTCTGCCTGACTTCCGTTGAGCTGTTCCCGGTGGGAACTTTCCTTTTTCTTTTTCAATTATGAATGTGGATAAGTCCTTTAAGTCCTCCTTCACCCAGTATGTGTGGGTCCTGGGGTGGGAGGCAAAAAGTGTAACTCATTTAGATCTAGCGTTGACGCGGACCCACACGCCCTCTGCCCCACTTGCAGGGGATGTGTGTGCTCGCATGCTTCGCCCTGTAATGAGTGTTGGTCCTGGTCTGCTGAGCACTGGGCGAAGTTTGAGGGGAGGAGGTGATACCCTAGGAAGCCGACATGTGTTTCGTCCGGTGACACGCCCCAACAAGGTGGTGGCTGATCCGTCGGGATCGTTTCTCCCTCCCGGCAAGCTTCCCCTTCTTGCTGCCTCTCCCTCAGGTGAGGAATCCCCTTCCCCTTCCTCATTCGTTTCATCGGGTGTGGAAGGCCGTGGGGAAGCGGTTGCTCAGGACATCCTCTCTGGGGCCTCTCCTCTTTCCCCGAGCGAGTAGAGGCTTCCCTTTTTGACCCGACTCTGTCCTCAGGTTTGGTGGTGGAAGCGTCCTCTGTTGGCCAGGTACCTGATCTCACCTCTGCCTTGCTGCACCTGGGTCTGCCTGACGTTCAATCACTGGAGGGTCTGGTGTCTCATTTGTCAGGTGCTCCAGTGACGACCCACATAGCCACCGGCTTCCACCACCACGACTGTCACCATGTCATCCTTCGGTAAGCTGCCTGTGATGGTGGCCTCACACCTAGACACCCAGGTGTCGGCCGCGCCTGCTACATACCACTCTGTGCCGCTGCCTCCTGGGTTCCTGGCCCCGTTATCCATTGTGCTGACCCCCGGGTCAGTCGTATCAGGAGCTGAGGGCGTGCAGACCACGGTTTGTACTTCCCTGCTGTGCCAAAGAAGCCTGCTTCTAAGGCCAACGGGACCGTGTCGGACACTCTCTCGCTGAGTCGCTCTGAGTACCCGGGTCTCTAAGGAGACCCGTGTATCCTGGTCTGGTACAGGAGAAACCTCTCTCTGTACGGACTCGGGTGCGGGGCGGGAGAAAGAGTCCGGGCATGCAGGTGCTCTGACTCTTCCTGCTGGTACTTCTTGGAGTACCAAGCCAGGTTCCCGGGAAGGTGCACTGATCTGTCCCCTCTACCTCCTGGGCTCCTTCCAGGATGGTGCGAGTCAGACAGGAAGAACTCCGGCAAGTTGTCTCCCTAGAGTTTTACCTCGGGAGTGTATGTGCCTGGCTCTTTCCTTGGTTCGGCCAGGTCATACTCCCACATGGTGCAGGATGGATCATGGGGGTCTGCCGAGGTTCTCCCTCCTGCAGGGAGAGTAGATCAGAAGGACTCGAGGGTCCTTTTTCCCAGGACGTGGACACCCCAGAGATACAGAGGACATTTGCTAAAGTAATTGCTCTGATGCGTCAGCACAACAACCTCGGGGAAGGGACCACGGCCTCATCTGTGGATTGTCCGTCATGCTTGAATCCTTTTGGGGACCCAAGAAGGAACCCAAGGCTTCGGTGGGGCTGCCGTGGTCCACGCTTGCCAAGGGGGTACTCGATCAGGTGAATGGTCTTGTGTCTGGGCAGGACAATTCTCTTCCATCTGTACCTCGTCAGAAGCATTTCTGCACTCCATCGGAGAGGTCATTGCCGTCTAAGCAGGTTGACCCAGACCTGGTTTGTCGAGACCCGGACTTACTGTAGAGAGTATCTCCCTCTCTCAGCAAGAGGCCGTAACCCTGGAAGCCACCGCCATGGCGGCTTTCCAGGCACTCTCCTGGTTGGATCTGTGGTCCTTCACAGTATCCAAAGTGGCTGCTTCCTCGGGCGCTACCGTAATCAGGGAAGACTCCGCTTTCGGGAGACTGCGCCAGTCTGGAGGTAGGCCATCTCCTACCTCGCCCACCAGACAGTAAACCTGTGGGCTAACCTGGTCCTGAAGTGAAGGGACGACGTTCTTTCTCACGCTTCTCCAGGTCCTTGGGGCCCGAGTCGGCAATGACCCTGCGGAATGGACTGTTGCTGGGGTCTGCCCTAGAGAGTTGGTGGACACTGCAGTGGACAAGCGTCGGGCTGATGACAGTGACCGGCTTGTTCACCAGGCAGTGGCCAAGACCTCTGGGTCTTTGCGTTCCACTGCGGCCAGGCCCTCGGGTTAGGCCTCTAAGAAGTTCCAGTCTTCAAAGGAATTCCATGGAAACACCCAGCCTTCTTCTTCCTCTGGAAAGGCTGGATCTTCCCGCCCCTTCTCAGCCTGCTTTCCAATCCAGAAAGGGGGCAAGGGGAAGAAGAAGAAGGGGAAATGCTAGGGGTAGCGTTCCCCCCCAAAATGTTGCTGAAGGTGGGGGCGTGCCTGTTGAGCCATTGGGCAACATGGCAACGACGTGGAGCCAAGACCTGGACAGTGGCTGTCCTTTGGGAGGGATATCTATTACACTTCAAGTCTCGGCCACCCCTCACCTACTCTCCAGTCCGTCTCCACACTTACGTCCAAGGAACACCGAAGGACTCCAGACTACAGCAAGAAATGCAAGCCATGCTAAGCAAGGGTGCCGTGGAAGTTGTGTCGGACCGGTCCCCAGGCTTTTACAGTCGTGTCTTCCTCTTAGAGAAAGCCACAGGGGGATGGAGACCGGTCATAGACCTCTCTCCCCTGAACCAATTCATTCACCAGACTCGGTTCACGATGGAAACGATACATTCCGTGCTCGCTTCCATCAGGGAGAACGACTTCTGCTTACAGTGGACTTGAGGGATGCGTATTTCCAAATACAGATTCATCCATCCTCTCACAAGTACCTCTGCTTTATCCTCGGGGAGATGGTCTTCCAGTTCAGGGCACTCTGCTTCAGGCTCTCAACCGCTTCCCAGGTGTTCACGAGAGTCTTCTCTCTCACGTCAGCTTGGGCCCATTCGCACGGGATACATCTACTGAGGTATCTCGACGACTGGCTTGTCTTGGCGAGCTCCCGCTCGCAGTTGCTGCAGGACAGGGATCGGCTCCTCAAGTTTTGCTGCAATCTTGGGATCATGGTGAACCTCAAGATGTCAGATCTCACCCCCAAGCAGAGGATAAAGTACTTGGGCATGCTGATGTATACGGTAGCAGCAAAAGTCTTTCCCTTGGACACTCATATCAGCAAGTTCAGGCAGGCAGCACAGCTGTTCCTGTCTCGACAGGAACAGCCAGCCCGGTAATGGCAAGTCATCATCGGTCACATGTCGTTGCTGGAGAAGCTGGTACCTCATGGACATCTTCACCTGCGGTCTCTACAGTGGAGACTAAAGGAGTATTGGTCCCAGTCCCGAGACCCTCAGTCCTTTCTCATCCCTCTCTCCGAGGAGGTGAGAGAGGACCTTCGCTGGTGGATGGACGACAGAAACCTCTTGATAGGAGTATCCCTGCATACTCCCCCTCCGGACATGCTGCTGTTCTCAGACGCATCGACCAAGGGATGGGGTGCACACCTGGAGGAGTTGCTGACTTTGGGAGTGTGGCACCGAGACGACAAGCACCTTCACATCAACATCCTGGAACTCAAGGCAGCTTTCCTGGCTCTCCAAGAGTTCTGGGATCGAGTGATGGGACACTCCGTGGTACTGATGAGCAACAGTACCATGGTAGTGGCATACGTCAACAAGCAGAGGGGTCTAGTATCCCTCCCACTCCACCAGTTGATGATGCAGGTGCACGAGTGGGCCGTGGCTCACTCGGTAGAGCTGTCAGCCAGGTACATTCCAGGCAAGAGGAATGTCGTGGCAGACAAGCTCAGCCGCCAGAATCAGGTGATCAGAACCGAATGGTCCCTTCATTCTAATGTCACGGAAAGGCTATTCGACCTGTGGGGCGTCCAGTCATCGACCTGTTCACCACCCGGCACAACAAGAACTCCAGGTCTTCTGCTCTTGTCGTGCCAGACCCATGGGCTGCTGCGGAGGATGTGTTCCAGCACCCATGGGACAACCTCGATGTCTACGCCTTTCCTCCGATCTGTCTGATTCGCAGAGTGATCAGCCAAGCGATGATCACTCTGAATCTCAGAATGATTCTGGCCTGGTATCCGGACCTGCTAGCTCTCCTCTCCGAGGCGCCGAGAGAGATCCCCCACTGGCCCAACCTGCTGTGTCAACCCCACATAGAGTGGTACCACCAGGCAGTGCAGTCCCTGTATCTTCATGGCTGGAGGTTATCCACCATCTCCTGCAGCAATGGCTTCTCATGTTTCCACAGCAATGAAGATGGCCGGGTACCTCAGACAATCCTCCGCAGCGGTATACCAGAGGAAGTGGTCCATTTTCTGTGGTTGGTGTCGTGGAAGGGGTATCTCTCCAGTCAGAGCTACTATTCAGCAGGTCGCGGACTTCCTCGTCTTTCTTTGCCAAGAGAAGCTTCTCTCCGTTTCAGCTGTAAAAGGCTGCTGCACTGCACTTGGCCTAGTCTTGCAGCTGAAAGGAGTAGACATCTCCTTCGAGATTTCCCTACTGATGGGAAGCTTCAAAAGGTCTTGTCCACCCAGGGATCTCAGACCCCCAGTGTGGGATGTGACTCGTTCTAAGGAGCCTGACTCATGCACCGTATACAAGCCTTTACGAGAGTCGTCAGACAGGGAACTGACCCTCAAGACCATCTTCTTGCTGGCCTTGGCATCGGCGAAGAGAGTTGGCGAACTGCACGGATTTTCCTGTTATGTTAAACGCTCAAGGGGATGGGGATCAGTTACACTCAATTTTGTCCTGGATTTCATGGGGAAGACTCAGAATCCTTCAGTCCCTGACGTACGGTTCGAGTCCTTCATGATCCCCTCCCTAGAGGACTTTGTAGGTAATGAACCAGACGAGATGCTACTGTGTCCTGTTAGAGTGCTGCGGCGCTATCTGAAGAGGACTCGACGTCTCCGGCCAGAGTGTCAACGATTCTTTGTTAGTACTGGCTCGACCAAGAAAGAAGTGTCCAAGAACATGATCTCTTTCTGGCTTCGTGAGATGATAAAGAGAGCGTATTCTGCTGCTGGAGAAGACGACACCGGTACACTTCGTTTGAGGACTCACGAAGTCCGCAGCATTGGTGAGTCCCTCACATTCCAGAAGAACATGTCGGTTCTGCAGGTGCTGAAGGTAGGTGTTTGGTCCCAACAGGCCACCTTCACCTCCTACCTCCGGAATGTTGCTCACAAGTCCTTGGACACTTTTTGCTTGTGTCCTATGGTGGCAGCTCAACAAGTTGTGTAGCTTACCCGGCTCCTCTAATAGGACAGGTTGTATCTCACCTAAGATATACGGTTGTGACTGAGAGAATGAACTTCCCAGCCTGCTTTGCATGAACTGATGATTCCTCTTTCATGCAAAGGGACCCAGAAGTCTGACAATTGATCACACGTTTCTTACAACCCAATCATTTTGTCAGAGGCAGTTTTCCCTTCCTCGCTATATCTATCAGGAAGGGAGGACAAGATGGGGTGAACTCTAGTCAGTTCATAGAGACTCACTCGGATTCCTCTCTCCAACTAGTGAGTCTTCCTAAGTAAAGGACCGACAGTTTGTATATCGTGTCGGAACAAATCACAGTTTTTAAAAGTAAATTATATTTTTCCTAAGTATACAAACCCGAGGTCCTTTACATTACATTTCATGCCCACCTCATACCACCCCTCACTATGATAACCTGGGCCGAAAGGTATATTGGAATGTTTACATCCGGGCAGGCGGTACCCCCGCCTCCCGGACTATAGTTAACTGCCTTGTTCGAAAGTTCAACAGCCGTTTCCAGCCTACTCTGAAAGTAATTCCTAATATAAAGGACCTCAGGTTTGTATAGTTAGGAAAAATACAGTTTACTTTTAAAAATTGAGATTTTTCGTAACTATACAAACCTGAGGTCCTTTACATTACATTTCATGCCCACCTCATGCCACCCTTCAATCTGAAACCTGGGCCGAAAGGTAAATTGGAATGTTTACATCCGGGCAGGCGGTGTCCCTCCTCCCGGACCATAGTTAACTGCCTAACCACCTTGTTCGAAAGTTCAACGGCCGTTTCCAGCCTACGCTGAAAGTAACTCCTAATGTAAAGGACCTCAGGTTTGTATAGTTACGAAAAATACAATTTACTTTAAAAAATTGTGATTGTAACATTAGAAATTTATGACTGATAAGCTGGTCATTCTGGCATTTTTCTATAGGCTAGGATAGTCTATAGCTTAGACTATGTGGCAGGTAAATTATAAGTTAGGGTTATTCCTTTTAAAATACAAAGCATGTCTTTTGTGTAGGGGCATTCCTTACCACAAGCTGAAAATGGTCACTCAAACTCAGTAACAAGGTGAATGAGTGGTTGTAGGCCTAGGTGTGGGCTGGAGAGAGTCCCCTACTAACCTGCCATGAGCCAGCAATTTGTTCTTACACAAACACAAACCTTCAGTCTTTACGTAGGATTTTGCCTGCAAACGCAAGCTGGAACGGCTGTTAACTTTCAAACAAGGTCGTTAGTTACTGATGGTAGGGGGGAACCGCTGCCCACTTGTCGGTCTGTATTCCACTTTGCTTTCGGCCGCTGTCTTTTAAAGACGTCTCTACGTTTCTCAGCGTTAACCAGATTTTTGGCGCTGCTAAGCGGTTTATCGGCGCCTGTAAGCTGTTTATCAGCGCCAGTTAAAGGTTTATCTGTGTCAGTAAGCGTTTTATCGGCTCTTACGGTGTCATGAAGGCTGTTTTGTTCCTACCACAATATACAAACCATTGGTCCTTTACATTAGGAATTACTTACAGTGAAGCTGGAAACAGCCATTGATTGTCATTGAGCTGTTTTGTCCTGGTGGGATCTTTCTTTGTTTTGTTTCCTGAATATATGTGTTTGTGATTTGTAAGATTCAAACCCACGAATCAGACAAGCCTGTTCCCAAGGCTGCCTTCCATCAGCATGTGTGTGTCCTGGGGTTGGCGGAAGAAATGCGGGAGCTTCTGCTCATATATTGATATTGATCATCACGCCCTCTGTTCCTCCTGCAGGGGGCGTGTGTGCTCACGTGACTCTACTTGTGCCAAGTGCTGTTCCTGGTCGGCTGAGCAGTGGGTGAAGTTTGAAGGGAGGAAACGGTATCGGAGGAAGGCTGCCAAGGCGTCATCTGATGGTTATATGCCCCCAACTACACCCTTGGTGGCCAACCCGTCTTCCTCATTTCTCTCTCCCAGCAAGCTTCCCCTTCTGGCTGTCTCTCCTTCATCTTCTTCACTCACTTTATCAAGTGTGGAACAGCAGAAGGGAGCGGATGATCAGAACGACCTCTTCTCGGGGGCCTCTCCTCTCTCCGGGTGGGAAATTTTTCCCTTGGAGCGAGAGGAGTCTTCCTCCACTAACCTGACCTTTTCTTCTTCCAGTATGGTGGTCGAGTCTCTCCTTGGTAGGCAGGCGAGTGATTTGAACTGGCTCTCCCTGGGTCTTATGGGCACTCCATCCCTGCAGGGCCTCCTGTCCCACCTGGCGAGCGGTGGTGACCCACACTGCCGCTTCCGCTACGACATCCACAGTGACCATGACAGCGTTCGCTAAGATGCCCGTTATCATCTCATCTCACTTCGGTACCCGAGTGACTGCTGTCCTGGCATCCCAGCAAGCAGTGCCCCTGCCTCCAGGTTTTGTTGTGGCCCCACCATCCCAGGTACCGTCAATGATGGTAACCTCCACTGTGCCCCATATGATGGCTCCTGCCCCTTGCTGCTCCTGTAGTCTCTGACATCCAGGGTGCTGTTGCTGCTCCACCTGCCCTGGCTGTCCCAGCTGCTCCTGTTTCCAATGTTCCTGCTGCCCAGGTCGTGTGCCACTCCTGTTTCCTTGACTGCCCTGGCTGCTCCTGTGATGTCTGCTGCTCCCACTTGGATGGGGGACTTGACTGCCATCCTGAAGAAGATAATGAAGAAGAGGTTGAGGAAAAGGTCCCGTAAGATGTCATCGTCGTTGTCTTGGTCATCTGCTACCTCCTCCCCTTTCTCTTCTAAGGCTCGTCTGCCGAAGAAGAAGAAGGCTGTCTCTTCCCCCTGTAAGAAGCCCTGCTCTGCTTCTAAGGGACTGTCGCCCTCCACAGGGGAAGCAGTGGGATCTCTCATTGGCTCTTCCCGGCCTTTGGGTTCAGGAACTGGATTGCTTACATCACCAGGGTGTAGCGTTTTGGGAGCCACAGGCACACAGACCTCAGTTTGCACTCCCATTGCCAGTCCTAAGAAGTCCACTTTGAAGGCTGGTGCAGTGTTGGGTGCTTGTTCACAAGTCACTCCAAGAACTCAAGTCTGTAAGGAGGCTCGAGTATCCCGAACCAGTGCTGAAGAGACCTCTCACAGTCCCAGTTCAAGGACAGGGCGAGAGAAAGAGTCATGACATGCAGGTGTCTCGGCCTTTCCTGCTGGCACTACCACCACTCCCGGCCAGGTTCCCAACCTGATCCCTCAGTCCCTAGGGTCCGAACACCTGGAGTGACAGAGAAGAGATCCCCTGTTCAGTCTTCTTCTTGTGGGACTTCGACCTCAAAGAAGACTGGGACACGTCAAGAGGACAGCACAAGTTCTCGCCAGCCAGTTGCACATTCAACTCCACCCAGCCCCCGATCATATTCTTGCAATCGGCCTGTCTTGGTCAAGTCGATTGCTCTGCTCAGCTTGCACAAACTGCTACACTTTCCTTGGGACAGCACTTCACTGAAGGCATAAGCACTCTCATGGACCTGTGTTGCCATCATCACCCCAGGTTGATGACTGCACGCACCCCACCCCTCTTGCTGGTTCTGCTGGCAGGACTGGTAGGAGTGCCCGATCTTCCTCACCTGTCCCCTCAACCTCCTGGGTTTTTAACCGGGAGGCATGATATGGACAGGAGGAACTCTGGAGTCCTCTCCCCAGTGTTCAACGACGAAGTCTTACATACCTGGCTCAGTCCTCAGATTGACTCGGTCGTACCCCCGAGTAGTGCAGGATGGATCTAAGGGGTCTGCTGAGGTTCTCCCTCCTGCCGGGAGGGTAGATTTGGAGGACCGCACCCTGGGAGGACTTGAGGGTCCTCTTCCTCAAAATGTGGACACCCCTGAGATACAGAGGACCTTTGCAGAGATCACCACGCTGATTCGTCAGCACAGTGATCTCGGGGAACGGGCCACGCCCTCTGCTGTGGATCATCCTTTGCACCTTGAGTCCTTTTGGGGCCCTAAGAAGGAACCAAAGTGTTCTGACACGATATACAAACCATCGGTCCTTTACATTAGGAATTAGTTGAAGCGAAGCTGGAAATGGCTGTTGAACTTTCAAACAAGGTTGTCAGGCAGATAACTACTGTCTGGTAGGTGGGAGTCCTGCCTGTCTGCCCGGATGTAAACATTCCAATTTGCTTTCGGCCTTCATGCAATGCAGACGTGTTTCTCGCTCTCTGCCCTGACCGGTGTTGAGCTGTTTTCCTGGTGGGATCTTTTCTTTTTCCTTGCCAGTGATTGCTTTGTGTTTTTGTTCTCAGTACACAAACCCATGAAGGAAATAAACCTCGTAAGCCCGCCTTTCCCCAGTGTGTGTGTCCTGGGGTTGCTGGGAAGAAGTGCAGTAGCTTTAGGTCTAATATTGATGTGGACCCACACGCCCTTTGCTCCTCTTGCAGGAGACGTGTTTGTTCACGGTTATCTTCTTGTGCCTAGTGTTTCCCCTTGTCGGCTGAGCAGTGGGCGAAGTTTGAGAGGAGGAAACAGTACCGGAGGAAGCCTTCCAAGGTGTCATCTGAGGGTTATACGCCCCCATGACTCCCTTGGTGGCTAATCCTTCGGGATCGTGTCTTTCTCCTGGCAAACTTCCCCTTCTGGCTGCCTCTCCCTTGGAAGAGGACTCCCCTTCGTCTTCTTTGGTCGCTTCGTCGTGCGTAGAATGACGGGGGCAGGTGAACGATCAGGACAACCTCTTCTCAGGGGCCTCTCTTCACCCGGGGGAATCCTCCTCCTCCTCCTCCTCCTCCTCCTCCTCCTCCTCCTCCTCCTCCTCCTCCTCCTCCTCCTCCTCCTCCTCCTCCTCCTCCTCCTCCTCCTCCTCCTCCTCCTCCTCCTCCTCCCTGGAGCTAGTAGAGACCCTCTATTGACCCGACTTTTTCTTCAGGGTTGGTGGTAGAGGCTTCTCTCGGGGGGCAGACTATGGATCTAACTTCTACCTGGTGTCCCATCACTGGAGGGTCTCCTCACCCATCTGACTGGCGCTCCGGTGGTAACCCACGCCGCTGCCACTGCTACCACCAGCAATGTGACTATGACAGCTTTTGCTAAGATGCCGATGACTGTCTCGCCTCACCTGGGCACCTAGGTGACCGCCGTGCCAGCATCACAGTACACAGTGCCTCTGCCTCCTGGGCTTCCCAGCCAGGCCCTCCATGATGGTAACTTTCATGCCTCATCTTATAGTTCCTGCTCCTGCTGTTCCTGGCTTTGCTGGCTCCCGGGCTATCCTGGATGCTCCACGCCCCGGCTATCCCAGTCACCTCAGTCACAGCTCCTGGCCTCCCTGGCTCCCAGCCTGTCCTGGCTTCTCCACCTGCCCAGGCTGTTTCAGTCGCCCAAGTCGCTGCTCCTGGGCTGTCCTGGCTGCCGCCTTGTCCATATTGACGAATCTGCTGCCTGGGTTGCTCCCACTATCCTGGCCACCCCAGCTGCTCCTGTGACATCTTTTGCTCTCTCCTGGATGGGGGACTTGGCAGCCATCCTGAAGAAGGTGACAAAGAAGAAGTCGAAGAAGAGGTCTAGGAAGGTGTCGTCTTCGTCCTTATCTTCATCGTTGTCGTCATCATCTGCTACCACCTCCCTTTTTTCTTCCGAGGTTCATTGGTCAAAGAAGAAGGCTGTCTCCCCCCCCCAAGAAATCCCATTTGTTCCGACACAATATACAAGCTATCAGTAAGTTTCGCTCCCATGGCGCCCTTTGTGACCTCCCTCCTTCCTTCTCTCTCCCTGTAGGTTCTTCCTTATCTCTCCTTCCGGAGAGATCTCTCTCTGTTGCCCTCTTCGCTCGCTCATTGGGCTGTCGGGCAACCTCTTCTCAGGGGCCTCCTCTTGCTGTGTAGGGCAGTTCCCCTCGTAGCGAGAGGAGTCTCCCTCTACTAATCATCATTGCTTTTTCTTTCAGGTTGACAGTGAGCATCGTAGGCACAACAGTAGTTGGCTGGATATCTCATTTGGGATGTCTTTGCATGAAGGAGTCCCGACGTTCATACAGTGTTGCTTCGGGATCGACCATAGTACCTGGTTGGAATGGCATAGTTCCACGTCGGGATCTTTCCGACTCTGTTCCCGCTGATGTGGATCGAGCGCTGTCATTGCTGGCCTTCATGTATGCTGTGGCACTGCCTCTGGTGTATCTTTGGTCTGTCTGCTCCTGCTGTTTCCTGTGTTATGCTCCTGTTGACTCTGCAACAGTCTCTGGGCAGCTCTTCCTGGTCTCCTGCCGCAGCTGTCCTGATCGTTCCTGATGCTGCTGGTGACATTCGTGTGACATTCCTGGCCGTTGCTCTAGCTCTTGCTTTCCGAACCGCTTCCATAGCTCCTGCACCGGCTGTCCTGATCGTGCTTGCTGATTCTCCTGTTGGTCGTGTCCTGGGCCACTTCCGTTGTGATCCTGCCTAGCTGCCCTGGGGGTTACGATGTTTCTTGTCCACCATCCTGTAAGATGTTGGAGTGAAGGTGAAGGAAGTCGCCCTGTGGAAATAGCCGCTGTCTTCTTCAACTTATCTTTGATTTTGTCTTCTGCTGCCTCTTCCCTTCCTCTCCTGAGGTTCGATGGGGTCCTGGGAACCGGATAGACCTCCATCGGCCAAAGGAGAGGAAGGCTGCTTCTTCTTCCCCCTTGATGTCCTTTGATGTCTAGGGACTGCCTCCTTCCGAGGAGGCAGTGGGTCTCTTGTTGGCTCTTCCCGACCTTCGTGTTCAGGAACCAATTCGCATAGCCCTGGGTTTTGTGTTTCAGGAGCCACAGGCACGCAGACCTCGGTTTGCGCTCCTGTTCCCAGTCTTAGAGGTTACACCTCTAAGACGGGTGCTGCTTCAGGCGTTCGTTCGCGAGCCGCCCCGAATGCTCGAGATTCTGTGGAATATCGAGATCTGGTCTGGAGAGTACTCTCCTCGGCCCAGTTTGGGAGCAGTGCGAGAGAAAGGGCTGAGGCACTCTGGTGTCTCAGCTCTTCCTGCCAGCACTACAAGTGCTCTCCCTGAGTGCTTACCAGTGCTCGGTCAGGTTCCCAGCCTGGTGTCTCAGTCCTGTTGGTTCAAACACCAGAAGAAGCAGGGAAGAGATTCCCTTCGGAAGTCCTGCAGGACTTCTAAGGGACTGACTCTTTTCTGGGAGACAAGTTTCTCTCGTTGGCTCTTCCTGCCCTCTGGCGGGTACCGATTCGCATTCTCCTATGGGGTCTAGTGTTTGGGGGTCGTGTGAGCACGGCCTCAAGAGGCCGCATTCTTGTTGCCAGTCTTAGAAGTCTGCGTCTAAGACTGGTTCTGTGCCTGGCTCTTTTTGATTTTTTAGGGAACCAAAAGCAGCTGCTCCGATTTTTGGGAGTCTCGTGGGTCGCTTGAATTTTATGAATCATGAGCGCTCTCCTGGAGAGAGGCACAGGACGAGAAAAAGTGCCGAGACACCCAGGTGTCTCGGTGCCAAGACGCCCAGGTGTCTCGATACTGCCCGCCAGCTGCTTCGGTTGCTTGGCCAGGTTTCATCCTCATGTCTTGGTTCTTAGGGTCCGAGCATGCAGGATAGCAGACACAGAATTCCCCTTTAAACCTTCTTCTCAAGGGGCCTCGGCCTTGAAGGAGTTTAGAGTTTGGGAAATTAGCGCTAGTTCACGGCAGATGAGTTCCGCCCTGTCCAGTTCCTATTGCATTCGCACGATCAGCTTGCTCTGCTTGCTTTCCCTGCCCAGCCTCTGGTCGCGTTCACAAGACTGGCTCGGCTCGCCCCGCCTGCCTCCCAGTCCACCGCTTACCACCCAGACTGGATCGCGTTCACGTGATCAGCTCGGTTCAGTGGGGCTCGGCTTGGCCTCGCTCAGTTTTTCTGAATCGGGTTCTTGGCACTGTTCGAGTGAACTTTCTGCTCTTCTTAGGAAAGCACTTTGCCAAGGCACAAGCGCTCTTCTTCCCCGTTTGGCAGTAATCTCCTTCAGCTGATTATTGCTCACAATCTGCCTCTCCTGCTGGTCTTACTGGCAGGACAGGTAGGGGTACTCTTTCTCCTCACCTTTTCTCTTTTCCTCTTGGTTGTTCCAAGAAGCGCGAGACGGACAGAGAGAGCTCTGATGAATTTGTCTTCAGAGTTTGGCTGCCGGGCATGCTTTGGGTGTCGGTCCCCTGATTGTCTTGTAGTACAACCAGGTAGCCGAGGAGGGTTTCTTGGGATCTGTCAAGGTCTCCCTCCAAGGAGAGAAGTACAGGAGTTTCACGCTTGGAAACAGCGAGGGTCTTCCTCTTCAAGTTGTGATCGCCCTTGTTCCTCAGAGAACTTTGCACCGATTCGTCAGCGTGAGGATCCCCGGGACAGGACCACGGCTTCCCCCAATGAATAATCTTCATCACTCTCAACCCTTCCAGTTCCCGAAGGGGCTGAGAGTTTCGGGGGCTGCCACGGTCCTTGCTTGTGAGTGCGTTCTCGACCAGATGAATACTTTTCTTCGGACAAGGAGTTCATTCAGGTCGAGACACCAAGCTGCTCCTCTGCCTCAACAGAATATGAATTCTTCTTGCCTTGGAGGGTCTTGCCGACTGCAGGTTGTTCTGACTCTGCTTCACCCAGACTGGGCTCTCTCTCTCTCTCTGCTTCTCCTTGCCATGAAGGGCCTTCTCTTCTGCAATGAGAGGCAGTGATCTTGGAGGGTACCTGCTGGTTTCCTCCAGGCAGTCTCCTGATGGATCCACGATCCTTCACTTTTAGGCTTTCTCTCCTCGGATACGACCATTCCTGGAAAGAACCCTGCCTTCTGGAGACTGGTCCTGTCCGGGGGTGGGCCTTCCTTACCAGACGGCAGTCTGTGGGCAATTCTAGTGCTAAGAAGAAGGACTTTGTCCTAATTCGGATCTCCGGTTTCGAAAGTCCCAAGTTGGCTCCACCCATAGGAACGAACCTTTGCTTGGTTCTACCTTTCTCTCTCAGAGATTTGCCAGACACCGCAGTAATCAAGGTTCGTACCAGGGCAGTGCCTTGTCCTTTGGACAATGGCCAAGGCCTTTGGGTCTTAGTTATCTCGGCTCGACCTTGAGTTCAAGCCAGTCCCCCTCAACTCCTAAGAAGTCCCAGGCTTCGGAAGAAGTTTGCATAACACATAGCCCTCTTCTTCCCTTCTGGGAAAGCTATTTCCGCCCTCTTTTCCATAAGGGAGGAGGGCGGAAGGGAAGAGAGAAAGAAATATCAACCGGGCAGAAGTTCTAATGCAGATGCCTGGATGAAATGATACTTATCAAGTCTCTGGAGCTGGCAGCGACATTGCCAAGACCTGGGAATGGATTCCTTCAGAAGAAGCATCTATTTCCCCTGGGTCTCGGCAATTCTTTTCATCAAGCTTCCATCCCGCTTCCTCTCCCGTGCTCCCGATTCGGGAAGTGCCACCCCAGCTAGAGCTAATTGTCTTGGTATCCTGTCATCTTGCAGAAGAGCTAATCGTCTTGGTATCCTGTCATCTTGCAGAAGCTTCCCCATGGTGGAGAATGAAGGAGGTTTGCTTCCATTCCTCCATCCTTCTTTCCTCTTCGAAGTATGAGGAAAGACTTAGGCTAATGCTTGATTGAAAGAACCTTCGAATATGCTTGCATATTCCCCTCACATCGTGTGTCTACTTCCGGATTAACCAATTGAGGAATAGGCGCACACCTGTAAGACTTTGTCTTGAAGGTGTGTGACCAAGATGATTAGTACCTTCTCATCAACATCCTGAACTCAAGGCAGCCTTTTGGCCTTCCGAGAATTCAGGATGAGTTTTGTGACACTCAGTGGTTTCGTCGAACAACAAAGCCACATTAGTGGCATACATCGACCAACAAGAGGGAATAATTTTTCCTCCTGTTTCATCTGTTGACATTTGCAGGTACTCGAGTGTTCTTTAGGCACTTGATAGCTCAATTAACCAGATACATTCCTGGTGGGAATGTATTGGTAGGCACGCTTGGCCTCGGGTTTGAGTGATCGGGACGGAACGTGCTCTTCACTCTTTTCCTCACTAAGATTCACGAAGAGACTGCTCGACTGAGAGATCCCTACCATCTTTCTGTTGCCTCCCTGCACAACAAAGTCAGTAGTTTTCTTCATACTGGACCCGGGGCCACTATGGTGAGGCATGCTGACTTTTTGGGAAAAATTGATATCTACGTTTTTCCCTCCGTATTTGTCTGTTTTGCTAGGGGCTCACAAGCATTGCTCACCCCGAGTTACAGACAAATGCTGGAAGACTTTGCCTCTCACCCGACCTGATAGTCTGCTTCCAAGGCATCGAGAAGAGTTCTGCTTGATCCAACCTCCTTTAGCAGCTACACAGAAGTGTTCTTCTTCAGGCAGTACATCCCCACACCCCATGTGTGTTCAGGACTGGGAAACCTTCCAGAACTTTCCATTTTGATAGTTTAAACACAGAAAAACCCTGTAAAAATTAATATACCTGAGTATTTTAATAGTTTTATCACAAAAAGTGCATTTATTCATGAAAATTAGGCTTTCTCAGTGAAAAATACCACGAATGGGTGAATTTTCCGCAATGGATATAGCTGGATATCTCATGAAGTCCTCTGCAACACTGTCCCCTGTGTGTTCAGG
This sequence comes from Macrobrachium rosenbergii, assembly GCF_040412425.1. Classification (NCBI taxonomy): domain Eukaryota; kingdom Metazoa; phylum Arthropoda; class Malacostraca; order Decapoda; family Palaemonidae; genus Macrobrachium; species Macrobrachium rosenbergii. Next base: position 2,699,795 of record NC_089789.1, on the reverse strand, counting down.
ACTGGATCCAGTCTTCAAGCTGACTGTCCCTGGGACTGGATCTGTCTTCGTTGATGGAAACTTCTTCTCGGTCAGAGTCGCTCTTCAAGTCTGGACTTCCTTGTCTTTTTCGCCGAGGGTTGCTTCTCTCCCTTTCATTTATGAAGAATGTGGGCCCTTGCGACCTAGTCTTCTATCTGAAGTAGCCTTTTTCTCCTCAGTCAAGATTTAGCTACGGATGAGAAGCTTCTTCGGTCTTGCTGTCCCAGGGAACTGTTCCCTGGGTGGCATGTGACTCTTGTTTAGGGTTCCTGTCCCATGCTCTGGACTCTCCCTTACAAGAGTCATCGGACAGAGATGTGCCCTCTTAGGACCATCTCTCATCTTGCTCCGGCCTTGGTGAAGAAGATGGGAGAACAGGTGAAGGGGATCAATACCTCAACTCCTTCTTGGATGTCGTAAGTGGACTCCGAATCCGTTGACATCTATAATTGGGTTTGAGTCCTTCTTGTTCCCCTCCTCCTTGGACTTTGTATCTATGAGCCAGATCAGTCGTTATCTCGTCCTATTAGGGAGCTGTGGCATTTTCCGAAAAGGTTCAACATTCCTAACCTGGATGTCATCAATGTTTTCGCTAGTGCTATCTCTCCCAAGGAAGAAGTGTCTTAGGACACATCTTTCTTCTGTCTTCTTGAAGCAATCAAAGGAGGTACTCGGCAGCTGGCGATGACATTACCGGTACTTTCCACCTGAGAGGCCACGGAGTCAATGGCTTGGTCCATCTCTCGCATTCTGGAAGTTTCTGCCAGTCTGGAAGCAAGATGTGGTCTCATAGACCACACTCTTGTCTTCTTTCTGTGGTCTTGCCCATAGGCCCTTGGAACCTTTTTTCCTTGGCCCTGTGGTGGGTACTCAAAAAGTTTTGTTTTCTTACCTGGCTCCTTCGAAAGGACCAGTAGAATCTCGCCTAAGGTGTTGTTTCTGGAAATGAGAAAGATACCAAGAGTGACTGGCCTCTCCTCCTCTTTCCCCGTCCTCCTACTTCTCCTCCTTGAGGATGAGAATAGGACTCGAACCAACACATGCTGGATCTGGCATCTGATGCGGTAAGACTACACATCGAGCACCTGTTCTGTTTTCTTCTAGAATCATAGAAGCAATTCCCTCCTTCCTCTAGCAAGGGGAGGAAGGAGAGACTGGCAATAAGGGAACCTTATCTTAGGTTTTCCTTACTGCCTCCGACTCCTAGATTCTTCCTAGCCTACTTCATATGAGTTACGTTTCCTCACTCATGCGAGAAGGTCCAGTTCTGACATTTTACCTTGCAGTTCCTACACTCCAATCAATATGTCAGAGGCACGGTACCTCTCCTTGTCCTTATGACCAGGAGGAGTCAGCCCAGGTGTGCAGAACTCCAGTCAGTTCAAGAGACTCACTCAGATTCCTCCCTCCAACCAGTGAGTATTCCTAATGTAAAGGACCGATGGTTTGTGTATTGTGTAGGAACAAATCACAATTTTTGAACGTAAATTGTATTTTTCCTAACTATACAAACCTGAGGTTCTTTACATTACATTTTATGCCCACCTCATGCCACCCCTCAATCTGAACCTGGACCGAAAGGCAAACTGGATTGTTTACATCCAGGCAGGCAGGTATTATCTGCCTACCTGACAGTAGTTACTGCCTAACCACCTTGTTCTAGAGTTTAACGGCCGTGTCCAGCTTTGCCTTAAGTAATTCCTAATGTAAAGGACCTCAGGTTTGTATAGTTAGGAAAAATAACAATTTACTTTCAAAAATTGTGATTTATCTTCAAAAATGCATACCCCAGCAACAGATACATCTCATTCACACTGTCCACAACATAATAATCATCGTCTTGCAGCCTTATTCCTGCAACCGCAACCGACTCAACAAACCTCCAGTCGCTGTCACACATCCAGCACATTCCTGCTTCCGTGCTATGTTTTCTTTTATTTTCTCATATGCCTCTCTGAAAGCCACATTTCCACTATGACCAGTATCAATCAATGCTTTCAGTAACACTCCACCACATTCTACTTTAACACACAAATAATTATCTACTCGTTCCCCAAATCAGACGTTCCCACTTACAAGCTCCTCTCTCACATGCAATACATCTATCCCGTCCATACTAGAGGGCTCACCACAGTAAACCCCCTCCACACGTAGTCTCCCTGGGGTTGGGGTTTGGTACGGCAGACTTCCTTCACATCCCACTCATTCCACAGTTTCCACAACGACTTCCACTTACGCCTACTCTCTTCCACTCGTGCAGTCTCTCACTTGATGTCACACCTCTCCGCAGCCAAAACACTTCAGCTCTTTCGCTTGCAGGCAGTCCTTCAACATATGCCCTCTCTTTCCACAGCCGAAACACTCTCCATTGGCCAAGCTGCAATCCGCTTACATATGCCCAGTCCTTCTACACCTGTAACCCTCCTTATCACTACTACTCATTCCCATCTGAATTCCCCTCAAATTAACATTCATTCTACTCACACTTCCACTCCTAAACCTCTCTTGGCCTCTGCTCCATTCCTTTTCCCGTTATTCCCCACATTCACTTGCACATTCTTTCTTCCTCTTTCCATCCAGTCTCTCCTACACTTCTCCAGCGAAGCTCACATCACTCCTCTCACCTCACACACCAAACATCCTTACATGTCCTTCCATTTACCACCTCAGACCCAACGTACATCTCCTTTAGTTCATCCTCTACTCTCAGGTCTTCTAGGATCTCTTAAACATCCTCCCAGGTTAAGCTCTTCCCGACCACCGTTTCCGATCTTTTTTCTACTCATTCAAAATTACCCTAATCTTCTGTGGAATGGGGGCCAAGGTGTTTATTTTCCTCAATTCCTTCCTCTTCATACTTCCTTCGGACTAAAGCTTCTAACGTTTGGGCCTACAAACCCGCCTCCTCTCCAGCTTTCATCTTCGCCTCCTCGAACCTGTCATCCTTCTTGTATACAACACTTCCCTTCATTCTCTTCACCTGCTTAATTACTCTAGCCTTCATGGACTCATACCCTGGCTTACCCTCACACATACTTCTATAGCACATCCTTAACCTCCCATCTGAGAACTCTTCCAGCTGCTTTCATTCTCCCTATACTTCTGCCTACAATACCATCAAAAAAACTCACATGTGTCTCTTCCCTTCCTGGTGCAAAATATCTCAGTCCGGGGAACCTCCCTCAGAAACACCGTTTTGGCCTCTT
>NC_089789.1:2661568-2691568 GCF_040412425.1 Macrobrachium rosenbergii | reverse complement strand
TATCCACAGGTAGCTGGGTCATTTATGACTCAGGTTCCAGTTGTGCATGCCAGCTGTCCTTTTCTCAGTCTGCCTCCAGCCAGGCTTAGGATTCTGGAAGCAAAGTCTCACATAGCCATATGTTCGAGAAGAGAAAGTTGAAAGGTGATTAAAAGATTAAGGAGGGCCTATATTCCTTTCACCCTTCCTTGTCGGGCAGTGCCCAAAATGCACTGTTGTATTTTCCAGTTTTAAACGAAGCATTTGGTGTTTGGGATTCTTGGAAAAATATATATATATATATATATATATATATATATATATATATATATATATATATATATATATATATATATATATATATATTTTTTTTTTTATCACATCACTGTGATTCATATACAATCAGAAAACTACAAACGTCCTTTAATATCCAATTCGCTCTACCTCGGAAATAATATAGTAAAATTCCCCTTCGGTAATTTTTTAGTTGATAATAAGTTCGCTGTCCTGTGGGGTCGAACCAGTGAAGGACAGAACTCGTCCTTCGCTGGTTCGACCATCACGGACGGCGAACTTATTATCAACTAAAAAATTCCCTGAGTTCGATAACATATATGAAAATATATTATTTCTTGGTAGACTGGCGAATGGATATTAAAGGACGTTCTGTAGCTTTCTGATTGTATATGAATCACGGTGATGTGATAAAAAGTCATAATATGGCTGCGTGCAACAAACGCATTACACGGTCAACATGGCAGAGGTGGGTGGATATCGTCTCCAAATAAAAACACCTGAGTTCGACGGGTGACTTGTATATGGGAGCCGATATCCACTTATATATACTCTCTTGTGGCCGACTGGGTTAATGCGTCCACTGTAGTCCTGAGTTCTCGTCCTTCATGGTTCGGCTAAAAAATTCCCCTTCGTTATATAAAATACTATATTATTTCGACCCCACGGATTATATATATATATAACTTATCAACTAAAAATTCCTTATATAACATATATATAAAATACTGTATATTATTTCCGATATAGATATATAATTGGATATTAAAGGACGTTTGTAGCTTTCTGATTATATATATATATATATATATATATATATATATATATATATATATATATATATATATATATATATATATATATATATATATATATATATATATTATGAACAGGGCACAGAAGCAAGTTCCCGAAATATATGGTTTCAATGTTTAAATAGTGTTTTATGGGCCTTCTTATATTCATATCACACTGTAGTATTACAGGAAAAGACATTCATATATATATATATATATATATATATATATATATATATATATATATATATATATATATATATATATATATATATATATATATATATATACACACACACACACAAACATACACACACACACAGTAGAATCCCGGTCCTCGATGCTAATCCGTTCCAGATGAAGCATCGAGATGCGATTCAGTCGAGATCCGAATAAATTTTTCCCATAAGAAATAACTGAAAATGGATTAATCTGGTTTTGACCACAAGTCATTGCCCTAACCTTGCCTTTTTATACAAAACATTGCACATAAATTACAAATGAATAAGTTCAGATTTAAATAACTTACCATATTAGACGCACTTTTTAGTTTTTAAATGTATAGTGTATCAAAAAACAGGCCTACATCCAATGCGGCCGTATTACCGATAGTTGGCCGAGCACCGTAGCGTAGGCCAGGCTAGGTACCACTATGTACTGTAATGGGTAGGCACAAAAACATGTAATAAAATATTTTAAAACAAGCCTAATTATGACGTGAAATGAATAAAATATTAGAAATAAGCCGAATTATGTCGATTATCACAAACTTAAGAAAAATTGCCTGAGTTACGCCGGCAACTTGTGGCATGAGCAGATGCAAACAAACCAAAACGCTACCCTGGTGGCCTATCGCAGTAATACATAAATGTTGTTTGCATCGTATGATTCATTAGGTCAGAGTCCAGTTTTTTGTTTGAGCTCCGATGCAAAATTTACTCAAAATTTCGCGTTGAAATCTGATTGTGTCAAGTTCTGGTACGGTCAGCCCCTGCTATTCGCGGACTGACCGATTCGCGGATTTTTCTGTGGATCCCGTCAATGAATTATTTGTGGGAAACTCGCCCATTCGCAGATTTTTCTGTGGGACATATCTAAAAAAATTTTTGTGGAAACTTGATTTTTTTGTAGAGCAATAGTCTGTATTTTCATATTATTTACTGTATAATAACATTTTAAATATTAAAGTACAGTGATAATAATACAGTACATAATAGTAATAAGATTATAGTGAATAATAATTTGTAGTACATCACTATACAATGGGTACTACCAGTAATAATATACACAATACTGTAACTGTAATAGTAAGATTATATCACGGGTACTCACCGGTGATGAATGTTGATTACAGATGATGGTGAAGAATTAGCTGTGCAGTCCGATGAATGATGATGAAGATGTGACTGCACAGCAAAGTAGAGGGGTTACATCTCTTGTGAGGGCACCTCTTCACCCTCTTCAGGAGGTACTTCATCAGGGGTTTCAGGAGGCGCTGTCATGTAAAGGTATTTGAACATGTTAACGAAGGTGGTACGGTAGGGCTACATGAGCTCATTAATAGTATTGGAAGCATTTGTGGCCCTTCTTCATTATCATCCAATGCCACCTTTATCATTGTCTGCAGCTGCCTGACCCCTAATAAATTTGTACAGACCATAATTTTGTTCAAATTCTTGGTCCGTTGGTGGGATAAAGAGGGCGGTGAGTTCTTCTCCAACACTGGCTTTGCCAAGTATTCTACTCTGTTCATACTCATTGTCGATGAAGGCGACTGCATTTCAGTCACGCCATGACAAGCTGCTGCTTCTCCGTGACTTTTGCCCTCTCTTGACATAACAATCATGTCTACTTTCTCCTCATTGGTCATTGATTTGACTTCCTCTGGCACTTAGGCTCTTGCCAGTAGCCTTAGGAGAAGCAGAGCATTTAGAGGACATTTTAGTGCTCCATTTAAAAAAATATGCCTTGTTCATACTATTACTACGGCAACACAAAAAACACACTGAACCGAGAGATAGCAGTGAACTGAGATGTTGGGTCACTTGCATGTACATACAGTACTATCGCGTATGTATGACATTGATATTCTGCCCATACTATACATTTTTTTTATGTTTTTTTGTAAGATGATTTTTAGATATGTACAAAAGTGTTATGTGATGATATGTATTAGTGTGTAGAGCATATCTAAAATACACAGGACGATGGGACTAGTAGGGAACGCATCTGAGGAGTATTTTTATGTTAAGTACTAATTATATTTTTGTGACTGCTGTAAATACATTTGTGATGAAAAAAGATTTACTAATTTTCAGACATTAAGTACTGTAATATATTAATTTAAACACAGCAAGATTTCAATAACATTTATTTGTTTTCTTAAAAGCTGCTTTACCCAAGCCAACTCTCCACAAAGAAAGAACAGGATTCCCTGATGCTGTATACCCAGGACCAATGATACTCGACACGCTACTGGCTGTCATCTGCAAAGCAGCCAATCCAGGAACGCCTTTCATTTTCTTTGGCGCTCATTGGCTACACACTTGGCATTGATTGGCTGAACACTCACATCTCGCAAAGATAGAATTCTGGGGACCTGCATTTGTATCCTCCAGCTTCACTGCATAGGAAGTACTGATCGGTGTACATTACTGCGAATCTTCGTGTCGTGTTAAATCTTGTGTATCAGTGCTAATCGTGCCCTAAAATGCCTCCTAAAAAGCTCCCCTCTCCTTTTAAGGCTTCTGGCAAAGAGCCTAAACAAAAGAAGGTGGTTCTGAAGTTCGAGAAGGTAAAACTTCTCGATATGTAGAAGGAGGCCAAACGTTATGCTGTGGTTGGCCGCCATTTTAATTGGAATGAAAGTACCATGAGGTACATTAGGAAGAAAGAGGCGGAGTTACGGAAGGTTGTAAGCATGAGCTTCATCGGTAGTGAAAAAACAGGTACGACAGTGTGGGATAAAACAACAGTTAAGATGGAATCTGCACTGGCGTTTTGGATGAAGGACTGCCGCAAGAAGAACGTGCCCCTTGACTCCAACATCATTCGCGAGAAAGTGTAACAACTCGACCAGCTGTTTCCTACTGCTACAGAAGGCGACAACGTACAGGCACAGGAAGGCGGTGACACACAAGCACAGGAAGGCAATGAAGAAGGGGAATTAGAATTCTTAGGCTTTGACGAACCCTCGCGAGAAGAAGAAGAAGAAGAGGAGGATGAACCACAAGCAGGACCAGCATCAGCTCCCCAAGGTTTTCAGGCCAGCAAGGGGTGGTTCCACTGGTTCCAGAAACAGTTCCACCTAAAGTCTGTTTCTCTACAAGGGGAAGCAGCTTCTGCAGACACCGAAGTAGCCGTGAAATATCCCAAGACCTTCAAGAAGATCATCCAGGAGAAGGGCTACCATCCAGAACGGGTGTTCAGTATGGACGAGACTGGCATGTTAAAGAAGAAAATGCTGTCTCAGACATACCTCATGAAGGACAAAGCCAAAGCTTTAAGATTCAAGGCCCAGAAAGATAGGGTTACTCTCATAATGTTTGAGAATATGGCTGGCTTCATGCTGAAACCAGGCTTCATTTACAAAGCTGCAAACCCCAGGCCCTGTAAGAATAAGAACAAGGCGTTGCTGCTTGTGTTTTGGATGCATAACCCAAGGCCTGGATCACCAAAGTCTTTAAAGATTACTGGTTCTATCACAGCTTCATCCCTCAAGTTAGGCAATACTTGAGCGACTTGGGCATGGAGTTCAAGGTGTTGCTGATTACGGGCAATGCTGGTGGCCACCCTCTGGATCTTTATTAGAAGGGAGTCCAGCTCGAGTTCTTCCCTGCCAACATCACCTCTCTCCAGCCTGTGGACCAGGGCATGATCCGTGCCTTCAAGGCACTCTACTTCTGGAACTCGCTCCAGCATCTTGTGAATGCAGTGGACACTGACAGTGAATTTACGCTGAAAGATTATTGGCATAAATTCCCACATGTCTGTCCATCATCGACCGAACATTGAAGGACATGAAGGAGATCCTGAACGAGTGCTGGAGTAAGTTGTGGCTGGAGTCTGTGCACAATAATAAAGGCTTCTCTCCAGAAGAAATTCAACATTTGGCCATCGGTAAGGTGGTCCAATTGGCGAGGATTCTAGGTGGAGAAGGCTTCAGGGACACCACCAAGGATGAAGTCAGTACCCTCATTGATGCTTGCTCTGACCCCATGATGGACCAGGGTTTGGAAGAGCTGACGAAGTCTGCCAGTGAGAAAGAAGACACGTGAGTTTCAAGGGAGGAGGAGGAGGAGGCGGGCCTGACTTTGGAATGTCTGTCCCAAATTAAGAGGGTGATTAAGGAGACGCAGGCGGCGGTTTCAACATGAGATCCCTATGTGGAACACTCCTTAAAGTTTTCAAATGTCCTTGATTCGGCATTGGAGCCCTATAATCAAGCCCTCATCAGCATGAAGAAGCATCAACAGCAGCTGCTTATCATTGTGTTTATTAAACGCACGAAGAAGGACCTTCCAAAGCCTCCCTAAACCCCTGAAGAAGTGCCTCACCAATCGCCTGAAGTATTGCCTCTCGAAGCACCTGAAGAAGTACCTCCCCAAGCGCCTGAAGAAGTGCCTCCCAAAGTGCCTCCTGAAGGTGAAGGGGTGCCCTCAGAGATGTAACTCCTCTGCTTTGCTGCGCAGTCATATCTTCATCGTCATTCATCAGACTGCACAGCTGATTCATCATCATCTTTAATCAGCATTCACCACTGGTGGGTACCCGTATGATTTACGTATGTAGTAATCTAAATATGTATGTAGTATTAAATTTTTTTAATGTGCATACATATTCTCTCTCTCTCTCTCTCTCTCTCTCTCTCTCTCTCTCTCTCTCTCTCTCTCTCTCTCTCTCTCTCTCTCTCTCTCTCTCTCTCTCTCTCTCTTGTGACTTACCCACATACCAATGTTTCCCCTGTAAAAGAAAACAAGATGGCTTGAATAGTAATTGCATGAAAGAAAATGTGTGGCTGAATATGTAGGGGGGACTGGATTATTTTCACACATAGCTGTAAGGCATACAGTACATACGTTTATTTTTAAAGGTTAAATGTTACTACGTATTTGCCTTTGATATTTACTAGATTCTGGCTGGCAACAGATAATCGCAAGGAGTTCTTTACATTATCAAGAAATCTACTGTATTTTATTAAAACATCTGACTAAATAGACTGATTAAGGCAACTCAGTAGACGAATAAATCAAGGGAAATACTGTGGCTTAGGGGCTTCTTGTGAGGGAAGATTATGTAAAACTCAAGGGTTCTCTGAATTAATTATATTTACATAATAAACACAGATCAGAAGAATGACAAATTACTGGGCAGGTAATAATAAGGGCCTGCTAAATGAATGAATCCTACACAGGAGAAATATTCCACACTGATGATGTCTTGATAACAGAACATCGCAGAGGGGTAGATTAAGGTGTGGCATAAGGGCACTGCACTTGGGATATAGCCGAAAATGGTTCCACAGCCAGGGCTGATATGCAAGGCAGGTACTTGTAAGAATAATAAGATGCTCAAAGGGAACTGAGGGAATGCACAAATGGTGCCAAATAACTCGGTTCACAATAACAAGATCATGACTGACAAAGAAACCTTATCTTCATCAAGATGATGATGTCTCTGTCCAATAGGGTGCCGACACTGGAGGAGGGAATTACTGGATGCCACAACAAAGTATACTGGTCTGAACCTCGGGGTTGAACACGTGAAGGGTACAAGGGACAGGCAAAGGTAAGGACATCTGTCCTTGGTGGAGTTTTGAGTGCTCCTCTCTCTGACTGCTGTTGTGTGGTCCATTTATAACCTTGGGAAGCATGCCTTGGCATCCAGGTAGGTGGCACAAAGGTCAATCTCCACCTCGTTTTCTATAGCGAACACGTGGGCATTCAGTCAGGCCTCTTGGAGAGGTCACCATTCCCAAGCGGTGTGACACCAACTCTCTCTTTTCTGGCTCTTCCCTTGCCCGTTTTCCAGTGCTGGCGAGGAAGGCATCCTTGAAGGCCACACCTAGAATTAAGGCCCTCAGGCAGTCATTTTGAACACACACACACACACACACACACACACACACAGAGAGAGAGAGAGAGAGAGAGAGAGAGAGAGAGAGAGAGAGAGAGAGAGAGAGAGAGAGAGAGAGAGAGAGAGAAGATATTAGGGCTTAACCATCTGGGAAATGGAGGAGAGAATTGATGAAGGGGCAAATGAAACCTGCAGTTCTTTCTATTTAAGAAATAACTAAAATGAATTGTATTCTCGGTTACGTAATTGTGGTAAAACGGGTGAGGTTGCTTGAAAAGAAGTTTCCTTCATTGCGCCTCCCCAACCAAGTTAACATTCACTTGGGTGAGAATGATTACCATCAAGCAGACTCACTTAAAGACTTTACTTTATTTCTCTCTCACTTCCCTTAGGTGCCTTATAATTTAACTTAAATTTCTACGTAGCAATTAATTTTAAAAGGCAAAACATCAATTGTGACATTTATGTTTAATGCAGAATAAATACTTGCTGGTAGAAGTGGCATAATCTGTCATTAAATTCCTATGACGTTAAAGCAGCGTATGATGAATGTCAATCAAAGTATATTCAGTGTAACATTATAAGTAAATTAATGAATTAATACTAGGTTAATTGTAGAGACACTCCATGCGCTCTTAATAATAACTCAAGTACGAGTTTTATATATGTAATAACTTACCCTGTAATTACTTAGCTAAGAGTTTCTACTCGAACGGCAGTTAGAATTCTGAATTCGCAGTAGTGATTCTTTTGTTTGTATAGGTGACTATGCCCCGCCCACTTTCGGGGTACGAAAGAGGAACAACACCACCAACACGACAATTTGTTTCTGCCGCTTGTAGCATCAACACCTGGTGTTGTTACAGCAGTTCAGAGTTTTGGAATTCGTATTGGCTTTGTATTTTCTTCTTTGGTGAAGTATTTGTAGCCGTTTCGGCATTTTTTCATTTGACTTTTCACTGATTTGACTTTTTTGGCTAGTTAGGAAATGTCTGACACTAGTAGTTCTAGTTTCCGGTATTGCAGTAAGGGCTGCAATACTCGGATGACAAAAGCGACCTACGACTCTCACACCCTTTGTTCCGGTTGCAGAGGTCAGGTTTGTTCAATAGATTTGACTTGTGATAAATGCAAAGGTTGGGGGGAACAGAAATGGAAGACCTTAAATTCTCATTTAGCGAAGCTAGAGAGAGATAGGAAGAGGAAAGCTGCCGCTAAAGCTAGCGGAAAAGTAGCTAGTCGGGCTTCAACTCCCAGATCAGAAAAGGCTGACATATCTATTTGTTCTCCAGCTTTTAACCCTTCCCCACCTGCATGAATTAATTTTCCTAAACCACCTACTCCTTCTCCCAGCTCCATCATTTCCGAACCCGATCGCTTCGCCAGCCTTGAAAATAAATTTGAGAAATGCTTAAATCTTGTGGTAAGTACAGTTGCCCAGTTAGGGGCATCAATGCATATCCTGATGGACAAATTTGAAAATAGTGCAAAAGGTGAAGTGTCGTGGAGGAGGCGGCTGTACGTCCTGCTGATTCTCCTGTGCAAGTCCCTGCCATACTCCCCGCTACCTTGTAGGAGGCATACTGGTAGTCCCAAGGGAGGTCAGTGGGGTCTGCCCACAAGCAGTCGTCCCCTCAGTCCAACCTGTTGCATCCCAGGTTGCGACTAAGAGACAGCCTCTGGAAAGGTGTCTAGGAAGTTCATCGGCTTTCTTCTAGTTCTGAGGAGTCGTCGCCTTGCAAGAGCCATCTTTGTAGTTTTCCTGATGAATCTTGCCCGCTGAAGAGACAATTCTCTGGTAAGGATCAGTCCCTGCATCTCCCTTGCAAGAAGTTGAGGGAGCCCTCTTTTAGTCCTCAGCTGTCATGCAGCAAGTGGGACACTCCAGAACGTTTCTCCTCTCCTCTGCGCCAGGAACGAGGTTCTAGCCCGATTCTCCTCTCTGGCGGGCAGCGTCGTCTTCTAGTAAGCGCCCTGTCCTCTCAGCTCGCTTAGTATCGACGAAATGTCCTGTTGAGCGCCAGGAAGCAGACAAGCGCCCTGTTGCAGCCAGGCGCCCTGATGTGGCCAAGCGCCCCGATGCTCAGCGCCCTGATATGGCCAAGCGCTCTTAACGCTTTCAGGCAACCTGAAGTGGTCGGACTTTCCCTTTCGTCGGAGCGCCCCGAAGCCGCCGACCTTCCCATAGTGCTCGAAACCCCTCGAGTCTCCAAGCTCCCTGCAACTTCCGATCAGCCTTCCCCTGCTTTGGGCCCCTCTCTTGAACCATTGCAACGCAAGTTGGATAACATCCATAAGCTTTTGCAGAAGCCTACAGCTCAGGCTACCCCTGATTTAGTTGCGATGACTTCTCCAATCTCTTCGGTGGATGAAGAAGATGAGCAGAATACATCTTCAATGCCGTATGCATCTCTTCTCAAGTGCCTTCTTCAGCATTTCCCGGGATTTTTCTCTCCGAGTTCTCCGTCCTCTCCAGGTTTGTCTTATTTGATGAGCTCTCAGCCTGTGGATTCGTCTCAACTACCAAAGATGGTTTTTCCAAATCTTCGAAGAAAGCTCTTCAACTAGTGAAGGACTGGCTTTCCGAGAAGAGGGTTCAAGGGAGAGCTTGTTTTAACATTCCCCCTCTCACTTCTCATGTATGAGGTATTTGTCGTATGCAACAGGAGAAGCTCCTCCTCCCAGGGGGACTTCTCTGCACTCACTGACTCGGCACAGAGGTTGGCTGTCGCGTTGGCAAAAACCTTCTTCTCGGCACAGGAGATGGATCATCTTTTGAAAAGTATTTTTAAGGCCTGTGGAGTGTTGAGTTTTCTTGACTGGTGTTTAGGAGCGCTTGCCAAGAAAATTCAAGAACCAGCTCTTAGGAGCAATGAACTCACAACCTAAATAATTTTCTGTCTTGGATAAAGCCAGAGAGATGGCTCTCATGAATTAGCTGCACTTCCGCCATGTCTTAAAGAAGCATGAACTATGGGTCTCATTCACTTTGAAGGGTGTGACTGCCTCACAGAAATTGGCTCTACTGTTTTCTCCTCAGGACAAACAGCACTTGTTTCCTCAGTCCACCATAAAGGACACTGCAGCAAGCCTGCACCAAAAGTCAATGCAGGATTTGTTGACTCAGTCGACGAAGCGCCAGAAGGATTGTCCTGCATTCTCGACTAAACCACCATCGCTGCTCGAGCAACCTAAGATATTTCGTGGCGGAATTCAGAGAGTGCGCCCCAGGGCCCAAGGATCGGTTAGATTTGCTCCCCGAGCAATCAAAAGATCTTCAGCAAGATCATCCTCTCGCAAGTGAGGATTTTGTCCTTCATGCTCTAGTAGGAGCCAAGCTTTGTCTCTTTTGGGAGAGATGGAGCAAAAGAGGAGCAGATCAGTGGGTAGTAAAAGCTAAAGGAGGGATACTCTATCCCCTTCAAGGAGAATCCGCCATTGACCGACACACCCGTCGTATTGACAGCCTACTCCATCGGCTCAGAGAAGTATTCGGCTTTGTCGAAGGAAATGTCATCTCGTCTAAACAAAAAGGCTTTAGAAATAGTGAGAAAAGTAAACACGAAAGGGTTTTACAATTGCCTTTTTGTAGTTCCCAAAGCTTCAGCAGGTTGGAGACCGGTGCTCAACGTAAGTGCCTTGAACGTCTTCGTAGAGAAAACAAAATTCCAAATGGAAACCATCCACTCAGTTCTGCCGTCCATCCATCAGGGGGATTGGATGGTTTCCCCGGACATGCAGGATGCTTACTTCCATATTCCGAGTCATCCAGATTCGAGGAACTTCCTACGTTTCATTTTCGAGGACCAGATTTTTCAATTTCGAGCACTTTGCTTCAGTCTCTCTACAGCCTCACAAGTATTCACGCGAGTGTTGGCTCCTTTGGCGGGTTGGCTACATTTAGCAGGAGTGAGTATCCTGTTGTACCTGGACGATTGGCTCATTCGTTCATCCACAAAGATACAATGCATGAAGGACTTAAAGAAAACTCTTCTCCTGACTCAGGATTTAGGACTAACAATCAACTTCGAGAAGTCACAAATGATTCCCACTCAGAGGACTCTTTATTTGGGAGTTGTGATAGACTCTCTGAGTTTTTGGGCTTTTCCGTCACCCAGGAGAGTAGAAGACTGTCTGAGGAAAGTAAACCTCTTCCTCTCACTTTGTTCGTGCTCCACCACCCAGTGGATGAGTCTTTTGGGGAAGTTAGCTTCTGTAGAACAATTCTTGAGACTAGGAAGACTGCACATGATGCCTCTCCAGTTCTATTTAAGGGCACGCTGGGATTGGAAAGTTCATCAGGACTGCCACATCTTTCCGATAACCCCAGAGATAAAGGAGGATCTGTGGTGGTGGAGGTCCACAGACTGACTTTCAGAAGGGAAGTCACTCGCTCCAATGAGCCCCAACCTAGACTTCTTTTCCAATGCATCGGATGTAGGTTGGGGAGCGCTCCTGGGGAACCTGGAAGTCTCGGGGAAGTGGTTGTCGGAAGAAAAAAGATTACATATCAACAAGAGAGAGTTGAAGGCTATACAGGCAGCCCCTGGTTAACGGCAGGCTTGGTTAACAGTGATCCGGTTTTATGGCTCTTGTCTAGCGACGAAAATCAGCAATTTTCGGTGCAGAAAATCGCCAATTTCCGCTTATCGGTGCCGATAATTGGGTATTGGCGCTGATGCATACCTAACAGAGGCGCTGATAACCGAAAATCGGCTCTTTTCGGCGCTGATAACCCCCGAAAATCGCAGAAAAAGCGCCAAAAATCGCCGATTTTTGGTTATCATCTCACCCTCAGAAACAGAACCCCGCCGATAAGTGAGGACTGCCTGTACATCTAGGTCTGCAACACTCTGCAATGCAGGTACAGAACAAGATTGTAGCAGTACACGTGGACAATACCATGGCCCTGGCGTACATCAAACATCAGGGAGGAACGCACTCCTTTTCTCTCTGCGAAGTAGCGAGAAATCTGCTATGTTGGGCGGATCGGAACCAGACACGATTAGTCACCCGGTTCATACAGGGCAAGTGCAACATCCTGGCGGACGAGTTGAGCCGTCACAAGCAAATTCTACCCACGGAGTGGACGTTAGATCTTCGAGTCTGTGCCAGCCTTTGGAAACTTTGGGGTCAACCGAGCATAGACCTGTTTGCAACTTCCAGGAATTACCGTCTTCCTCTGTTTTGTTCCCCGTTCCCGGATCCGCTAGCTTGAGTGATGGATGTAATGATTCTGGGCTGGTCCAACCTAGACCTTTACGCCTTTCCCCTGTTCGGAATGATACGGGAAGTATTAAGGAAGTTTTGCTCTCACCAAAATGTAAACATGACTCTCGTGGCGCCCTTCTGGCTGCAAAAGGAGTGGTTCCCAGACCTGATCAATCTACTCGTAGATTTTCCGATGCTCCTTCCCGAAATTCCAAGTCTGCTCAGACAACCCCATGTCAGGAGGTTTCATCAAGGACTATCCTCTCTGGCCCTAACAGGATTTCGACTGTCTACAGTCTCATTAGAGCGAAAGGGTTTTCTAGAGCAGCAGCAGAGGCTATCGCCAAATGTAGACGCATTTCCTCGAATAACGTCTACCAAGCTAAGTGGGCACATTTTAAGAGATGGTGCAGAAGAAATAAAGTCTCTTCCTCTAAAACTTCTATCACTCAAATAGCAGACTTCCTTTTCTATTTGAAATCATCGAAAGGGTTGTCGGTTGCTACTGTAAAGGGTTACAGAGCTATGCTAAGCTCCTTTTTTCGTCATAGAGGCCTAGACATCACGAACAACCTAGACATGTCCAATTTGATTAAGTCTTTTAATATCTCCAAGTCCAAGAAAGAGGCTTCCTTCTCTTGGAATCTTGATGTGGTCCTTAAGTGGCTTTCAGATTCTCGATTTGAACCAATGCGCTCTTCTTCTCTAAGGGATTTGACTCGGAAAACTCTCTTTCTGGTGGCCTTAGCAATGGCTAAGAGAGTAAGTGAGCTGCAAGCTATAAGCAAAAGGATTGGTTTTTTTGCAAGGTAATGCAGTTGGCTCCCTTTTGCTTGGTTTTCTAGCTAAAAATGAGAACCCGTCAGATCCCTGGCCCCGTTCTTTTTCAATTCTGAGTTTATCGGATATCTTAGGCACGGAAGAAGGAGAGAGAGAGCTGTGTCCTGTTCATGCCCTCCGTTATTATTTACATCGAACGGAGAAGATTAGAGGCCAGTTTGGTAATCTCTGGTGTTCAGTTAAAAACCCTTCTAGACCCCTTTCGAAGAACGCCATTTCGTTTTTCTTGAGGGATCTCATAGTTGAGGCACACTCTCAGTTAGCAGAAAACGCTTTTGAAAGTTAAAGTGCATGAGGTTAGAGCAGTGGCTGCTTCGGTAGCGTTCAGACACAATCTTTCGTTCTCAGCCATCTTGGAGGCAACACATTGGAAGTGCAAGTCGGTGTTCTTAATGCATTATTTGCGGGACGTGGAGACGATTTATGATAACTGCAGTACCCTAGGACCTGTGTCTGTAGCTGGCATTGTGATGGGTGGGGAAGTGTAGGAAGTCTCCCTTCCTTTCCTTTCCTCTTCACCTTGAAAATGGTGTTGAGTTTTGGGGAGCCTAGGAGGGTACGATGTACCTGGAGTGCCCACTAGTTTTTATGTGTCTTGTTTTTATTTTTAATCATATTTTAATTAGGGTATAGGTGACTTTGTTGTTCTGTTTTTTGTTGTGGTTGTGGTACTGTGCCCAGGGCAGGGGCAGCTATTTATGCTGTGACGGCCTTCGGTGTACACCTTCGTCGCAAAGCTTAACCTTACACTTCGTCAGCCACCGGAGAACTCCTTGGCTGCGAAGTGTCCCACTTAAGTAGAGGCGCTTCTGGCCATGCTGCCACGCCGCTACAGGCGAGATGAGCGCCACCAGAGGCAGTATCTACCTGCAGCAGCTCTCTCATCAGGTAAGGAACAACTAATTATATATCTTACTGATTTTAACGTAAGATTTTGTCCATGATTCCCCTCCTCCTTTCAGTGTGGAATCAGCTAATAATTACTGGGTAAGTTACATATATAAAAATGACATTTTTATAATAAAATAAAGTTTTATATATACTTACCCAGTAATTACGGATGGAGCCCACCTGCCCACCTGTTCCCCTGCACATGGACTTTTTTTTTTTTTTTTTTGCAAAAACAAATTGTCGTGTTGGCGGTGTTGTTCCTCTTTCGTACCCCGAAAGTGGGCGGGGCATAGTCACCTATACAAACAAAAGAATTGCTACCGCGAATTCAGAATTCTAACTGCCGTTCGAGTAGAAACTCTTAGCTAAGTAATTACTGGGTAAATATATATAAAACTTTATTTTATTATGAAAATGTCATTTTTGCACACATGCAGTTAATCTGCCTTGAAGAGGCATTACAATAAACTAAGCGTGGGCTTAGGTGTTGCCACAATACTTGAGAGCGACAGTTCGGTGCCATTCTGTCACTATATCCACAAGGTTGCAAGTCTGAGACTCGAGATTTATCACAGAAATAAACAAAGAGAATAGATGACAGATTCAAAGTAATCGATGATGATTATAAAAGATGATGATTCAAGATGCCGAAATTATTTTCCCATACCCTATGGAAAACGGCTAGGGTCATTCTTCAATCCCAGAAGGCCGCAAGGCAGCTGGAGAGTGCGACTTCTCTGGCAGGATCGTTTGCCAACATCTACGATAATGGCACTGTGCCAAGTTGGCACTCGTATAGCAATACCCAATGGCTATGGAATATCTTGCTTTAAATATATCGTGCTGTGATAGGCATGAAAGGAAAGTCATAGGACTTATAAAATTGGAATATCTGTCCGTGGTACTCTGCATTGGCAGAGGGAATTAAAGTAAAATGTGGGTCTTGGTAAGGCGTAAAATAAATATGAGTAATAATAAAAAATATGGAAAGGGAAATGTTAAAGGAAAAAATAAATGACAGAGTTATAAGGAAAATAAATAAAGAATCCTGACATCCTCTTCTGGATAGAGGTGCCAAAGTCTTCATAGGATAAAGGGGCTGGCACTGTGCCAGTTTGGCATGGGTGCCAGGAGAGATCAGTGGCTCTCTTTAAGCTACCTTGAATTATCCACGCCAGTGGTATTTCTTCCGTGGACCTCCTGTGGGTGGACGGTTTGTCTTGGCCGGGGAATCGGTGGAGCCGAGCCCGAGGAGGGTATTTGAGTGCCACCTGTGTCGGCATCTTTGCCAGCCGACGCAGGGCCTTCCTTACAAGCTCTACCACAATCCGTCGCAGTTCCTTGAGTTCATCGGCCATTTGAGACATGGCAGAATCCTTACTCATGGGTGTGTCTGCAGCAGACTAGGACAGTGGGGAAGAGATTGGTGTGGGCATGAGAGGTTCACAGGTTACACTGACCCGCTGAGGCACAGATTGCGAGGCCGCACTTTTGAGTGAGCTTCTGCTGTGGTCGGAAGGATCCTTCTATCTTTCTGGCACTGGTAACAGAGCCAAGCCAGGAGAAGAGAGGGGACCCAGACTGTGATCTCTGGAAAGGAGATCGGGGACATGCTCTGGCACTGGCACTAAGGCAGGCTCAGGCACTGTTATTGTATCAGAAATTTGCTCGCCGTTCGGGACAGGCGGAGCCTGGGACTGCTCAGTGCACCCAAGTGGCACTGGCAGGGATTGCAACTCAAGTTTTGGATCTCCTGGAGGGAGATCGATATGGTGCCTTGGCACTGGCACTGGGCCAGGGCCTGGCACAGGACTGGGCTTTGAAATTTGCTCAGATGGAGGTGGTCATGGCTCAGGGTACTCAGGTGGCACTGGCAGTGGGATGAATGCAGGCAGTTTAGGCTTACTCATGCCTGATGAATGGGTTGAGGGGTCCAGACCTTGGGATTGCTGTAAATTAAACGGGGACTGGAAATCTTGTCCCGGGAGGAGGTCATAACCTCCAGGAATGTATCTAGCTACTGCGAGGTCACGCATTTCAGATCCATGAAGTCTCGTGATCCTCAGCTTGACAGTAGGAAGTATCATCTTAAAGTGATTGTATTCCTCGCTAGTTAACTTCAGACCCAGCCACTCTTAATCTGGACCTCCAGATATTGAGATTTCTAGCACTTCAGGCCTGGATGTTTTCCAGCCTCTTCCCCGACAAGAGGGTTTTTTCTTCGCTCTCCACTGGAGTTCTCAGATGTTTCTGTTCCTTGAGCAGTTGTATACAAGACTAGAATCATCTCTTAATTGTTGGTGGGGAGATGTGGTATCTCTGGTTAGATCTGTTTGTCAGCAGGTAGCAGTGTTGTGCTCTCCTACTTTTGCTGTGAAGCTTCTTTCTGCCCCCGGGTTTTTGGACTGCTTGGTCAACCTTCAACCAGGGTTTGATTCTAGGATTAGATCTCTCCTTTTTGAGGGAGATCTCTTGTACTCCAGAGAAGCTGTAACAATCTTTCTCTTGCAGGGATTCAAATCTTGGAGATCTGAACCCAGAGACTGTCTCTTTTAGCCCTGACATCAGCAAAGGTTAGGCAAGTTATCTGGGCTCTCGTATGGATGGCACTTGGGAGGATTGAGATCTGTTTGTTCTGGATTCTCCCAAATTTTGTAACAAGACTCAGAACTGTTGGTCACTTCAGTTTGAATCTTTCTCATTATCCTCACTAAAGGACTTTTCAGTAGTGACTCTTGCAAGATACTTCTGAGTTCTGTCTGAGTACTGTCTTCTTGAAGGAACTCGACAACTCAGAATTGTATGTCGACAACTCTTCGGTTATTACAAACAGTTAAGGAAAGAGTTTTTTGAGCACACTTCCATCTGGGGCTGTAAGTTGATCCACAGGCATTGTCTCTTCCAGATTGGAAGGAGAATTGCAGCCCAGATGAGAGCTCTTGATGGAGCATCACCCTATAACTCTGCAGTTAGTAGGAACTTGTTGGCTTTCTGGTATTGCGTGTGGAGGTTTGATCGGGTATGATCACCTCATTAAGACCTAAATGTTGCCCATTACAAATGGATGTACTTTCTGGTGGACCAGTGGTGGCTGTTCAGTGGGTTGGATAGCATTCCATATTTGGGATAGTAGCACCTTGTATAGGTTAGAGTGACTGGTTCTCTCCTCCTCTTCTTCTTCCTTCCTCTCTGGACCATGGAGAGTCCAAGGGCCATTCAGAAACAAGCTGGATAGACATGAGTGCAAACCTGACCAGTCTTTTCAGAATGAAGGGATGCAGATTCCCCCAACATTTGGGGGCAGTGGGGGAGGAGGACAGACAATAAAGCAAGCTTGTAGATCAATTTACCTGTTTTATTGCCTCTGACACTTCAATAGTTCTTCCAGCCTCATTAAGTAATGGTATACAGATCCTTTAAAAGGTAATCTAGCATTTTTCCATAACAGTACACTAGAGGTGCATGTTCTTTCCAATGGACCAGGAAGTTAACACCCCAGGTTGGGCAAACCTACCAGTCGGTTCAGAGAGTACCCAGATTCCTCCCAACATTGGGTGAGTCTCCTGTGTAATGAAATGAAGAGTTGTAGTTCTCTAGGAACAGATAGCAAATTGTAAAAGTAATTAGCATTTTTCTTAACATACAAACCTGAAGTTCTTTACAATAACAGCCCTGCTTGTCAGCAGTTGACTACCTTGTAAGTTTGAATGGCCATTCCCGCTCATATATAAAGAACTTCAGGAAGAACTTTAGGAAAATACAAATTACTTTTAAAATTTGTTATATTGCTTCCTCTGTTTCTCAAAAAGCCAGTATCTTGCAGAAATATTTCCGAATGTTTTGGGATAAAGCTATTATAAAGAAGTCTTCCCCATCCTTGGTTAGATACTGTTTTCCACTGTGGTCTTTCGGTGTTGGCTTTCATCTCAGACTCTTGGATAGAGTTTCATCATCAGTCAAGTAAGTTAATTATTTCTGTTGCATAAAATGTACACAGCGATTAACACCCTCTGCACTCTCCTTTACATGAATTAGCAGTTTTTGCTTGCAACAATATGCAGGCTGCTGCTGCTGCAAACAGTATGTCATTTTGTAGTATCAGGTGTAAAACTGTGTACATACTCAGTTTGCTAGAAGTTTTTTCTTGGCCACAACCGAAATGTGGAATAGTTTGCTCAGTGCAGTTGGAGAGTCTTCTGATCTTCAAATGTTTATGCAAGGAGAAGTACATTCCTGCTTTCTGCTGAAGTCTTCAAAATTCAGATGTCTTGTTTTATTTTTTGTTCCTTTGTGTTTCTCTATTTATCACCTTTTCTTATAACTTGTCTTTCCCTGCAGGCTGATTTCTTTTTGGAGCCCTCCGTCCATAAGTGTTTTTAGTTGAAGTTTATCAGAAAGAAAAAAAAAAAATTTTTATTTTAATGTGTCATTGAAATGTGTTTTTACAACTCCAAATCATTTTATTATATTCATAGTTGTTGGTAGCATTTTTACAAGTACAGTATGCATTGCGTCTAAAGACTAGCTTTCTTTGTGGTATATGGGAGCTAACCACCAGAAATGAATTGGTAGGGGTGCGGAGGAGAGAAAATGAAGTAGGTTAAACTATTGCTCCATAATCTTGCGAATATGCAGCACCATGACTCCCTATAAAGCATTGTTTGGTGGAATAATGATTATAGAAGTATTGTTCTGTAAGCCTTAGGATGACATGAATATTTCTCTGTGTTGGCTGGCAACAGGGTAACACTGATTTACTGTCCTGACAATTCATTGAATACTCATCTATCTATCGAGATGCAAGATGCAAACAAGTTTTTAATTCCAAGCGGCTTCTGCGCAGAATGTAAGTCATTAAGATCAGTCAGCTATTTTCACTTCTGTATTCACATAAATACATAAACACATTGCTTATTGCATTGTAATTACTTTTTTCTCTTTCAGGCTTCGCGGCGGAATTTCTGCTTGAGAGCCTGACGAAATACTGTTTTGGCGTGTCCCCTCTTTAGGTTTCAGAAATAAGGATCAATGGTTTGTATTTTGTAGTATTTTGTTTTTTGCATCTCATTGTTCTTCAAATAGCCAAAATTATTCTGTGTATGGTCATTCCTCTGAAGTCAAGCTAACTCTGAAGTCTCTAGTATCTGTACCAGAGGGCTGAATGCAGTTCAGATGGGCTTCTGAGTCCTCACAGTGTAAAAATGTTTACTGTATTTTATTATCCTCTGGTATTGGAAGTTGTGTGGTGTTGATGGGAAATAGTCGTTAATTTAAGAATGGAATCTGGAATCGTCCCTGGTGGGAAACCTTCAGTAGAAAGTTCCCACTGTTAGAGTGTCACAGCTGCCATCAGCTGCCTTGGGAA
Organism: Macrobrachium rosenbergii; assembly: GCF_040412425.1. NCBI lineage: Eukaryota > Metazoa > Arthropoda > Malacostraca > Decapoda > Palaemonidae > Macrobrachium > Macrobrachium rosenbergii. The sequence goes on along the minus strand of NC_089789.1, from coordinate 2,672,116 downwards.
GTGCCTGCAGTTAGCTGTGACGAATAACACCCTTTTTCTTTTTTCTTTTGGTACCTTTCCTGAATGATGTTGGTATTAGTGTTTTGTGGTGTAATCAGAAAGCTCAGTAGTGTTATGTTGGTTATCCCCAGTATACATTCAATTTTTAACTGAAAAATATACCAACCAGGTGTAGTGTAGATTGTTGTAAAACTGGAGTACAGTATTCTTTGTTGTGGTCTAGGCATTACTCTGTTTAAAATCAACATTAAGGGTTTTGCTACTGGTCTAATTATACATAAATAAATATTTTGCTTAGTACATTTTAGTTTTCTCTATTCCAGATGATTAAGTAATTTCTTTGTTTGTTATAACTGGGTAAGATATAACACTTATGGCCTAATGTACTTTTTAGGCAGCAACCCAATCTAATTATTAGTGTTTAATATTATGGTGATCTTTCCCGTGTTTTCTCATTCTACCTGTTAGTGCAATTAAAAGTGCTGACTTTTTATCTGGGTTTGCAGTTCTTATAGCCTTGAAATACTGTGAAAGTGTTCTGCTTTTTCTAGTTCCCATGGATGTATGGTGTTAATTATTAAAATTGTTTGACGTAACTGAACTCTGAATACTTGAAGAATACTTAAGTTATCAAGAGAGAGAAATTTCTGGCTCATAGATGTACATATGAGGTCCTAGGTCTGCAAGGACATGAAGGTAATGAACTGTGATGGAAGTCTTCAGACAGACACGTGAGGAAAGTTTTACAAGATGTTAAAGAAATTTACTGATCAGGAGTCCAATACATAAGAAGCTATAAGGGCCATGAGAGCAACACAAGAACACTGCATGACAGTAAGAACATGACATTATGATAGTTGACATTGAGTATTTCATGTTTAGAATACACCATCTACTACTTGTTATGGGGAAAAGTCATTGACAACCTGATATCAGGAGCACAATCTTTAGGGTACGTACTGGAGAGTATGGTAGTATCAAGAGCATGGTATTGGGATGACAGCACATCACAACATTTAGAGGACTGGATTAAAATCACACTATCAACACCACAGCAGCAGAAGCATGATACTGAGAGAAAGATGATGAGAAGAAGAGTTTGGGATGAAGAGTTCAGTAATTGGAGTGGAAGAAAGGGGAGTAACTTAAACCCAGGGGAAAGGACAGGACTGCAGCATCTGAGGTGATGTTGAGGCACACCAGTGCTGTCTTGGTGCTAAGTGTGAGAGTAGCGAGGGCAGTTTGTCTCACTTTGCCATTTACTGAATAAGGTAAAATTGACAAAATCTTGGTGTCCTTTGACCTAATTGGTATTGATATATTAACATGGCAGTACATTACTTGTTTTTTTGGACAAACACTTAATATGTAGCATTTGCTCAACAGTACTGTTTACACCAGAGAGGACAACATGGAACAACTGGTTAAACTACTCCAGTATACTTGGTCAAATGAAGATGTAATGAATGAACCATGAGTTGCAGAAGTGTGTCATCAAAACATTGTACTGAAGGACAGAGCAGATGGACAAGTAATGATACAAACAAGTGTATCCATCAAGGAACCATATTGTGTCGTTAAGTTCAGACATGAGCTTGATTATCAATTAAGGCATTACAGTTATTTCTCTTTCAAAGTAGTCTATGTATCAGTATGATTCATTTTTCATTTACTAGATCGACAGCAATAGTACTCTAGAAGGAGGTTGGTGGTCAGTTAGTTTTAACACAAACCCAATACTTATTATAGCCTTTCATGTGACATGCAAGATTTCTATGTGGTGAAGGCATCAGGAGGGTGGCAACCGGTCATAGACTGGTCCACCCTGAATCTCTGCCTCTAGCAGACGGTTTTCTCCGTGGGGACACTGCAGTCTGTCTTGGCATCCGTCAGGAGAATGATTACTGTATATGTTATCCATAGATCTGCAGGATGCTTACTTGTGCATCACCATCCATGAGGTGTCCAGGAAGTAGCTAAGGTTTATCTCCTGCGGAATAGTGTACCCGTTCAAGGCCCTTTGCTCTGGACTGGCAGCAGTACCACAAGCCTTCACCCAGGTTCTTCCAGGTAGTCTCAGTGTGGGTGCACACAAAAGGGATGAAGCTGCAGAGATAATTGGACAAATGGCTGATCCTGGCATCCTCAATTGCCAAAGGGGAACACCACAGGAACCAGGTTCTATTGCTCTGCAAGGACCTGGGAGTAATTGTGAATTTGCATTCACAAGCCACACCTCTTCCAAAGCAGACCATCAAGTACCTGGGGAAGAGGATCAACACCGTGGTGGGGTAGGCATATCCATCAAGTGAGAGGATCCCCAACCAGAACCATTCTTCAGCTTGCCCCAATAACCAACAAAACAGTGGCAGGTCAAGAAGAACGTCACCGCTTACCAGCTACGCAGGGCAGACTCCTGGTCTTGTTGGAACTGTGGCTGGGACCAACAATCAATCTGTTAGCCACAGTGAGGAATATCAAGCTCCCCCTGTTTGTTGCTTCCTAGGTATTACAGGCAGTCGGTTCTGACGGGGTTCCGTTCTTACACCGCTGGAAAAATCGTTCGTCAAAAATCCTAAGAAAACCTGACTTTTAATGCTCTGGGTGTATTGAAAACGATGTAAACTGCATTTTTATTGAGTTTTTCATAAAAACCCTCCAAATTTTTATTATTCTGCCGTTCTGGAGCCATATTTCTCCCGTCGGATCGGCGTCTGACGTCGTAACCCTGGAACATGCATCGTAAACCTGTAATTTCTGATGAATGTATCTGAAAAGCGTGTAACCTCGGGCGTACAACATCCAGAAAATACAAGCGTGTGTCCAGGATTCAAAATAAGAGGCATCACATAACCTACTTCTGTACCTATAGATAACTTAAACACACTTTGCCTCACTCATCTCAGAAAAAAAGTGAAAGGTACCCTAAGTTTAACTAACTAATCTTTAATTTGTTGGTAGACAGCCATATTTGGTGCCTGCTAGAGTTAAGACTGGTATAACTGGAGATAAAATAAATATGACATGAGTTTTATGCGAATTTATCCACAAATCATGCTTATGAAAGTTTATTGATAGTGGAGTCTGGTCCTAGAGAAAGCTTATCTTATGCCTGAAAACTCTGTAAGTGGATGTTATCTCTTAATGCATGTTCATTTCAGTAGATTTTTATTTCATTTCATATACTGTGACTACTTTTCTAATATTTCTAATTTAATTTGTTTATCTCAAATTCAGACAGCCCAAGCTATTCCTTCTGAGCAACCATTCTTTGAGGCTCTTTTCTTTAATGATGGGAAGGAAAAGACGTTCAAATATGATGAAAGCACTCCAGCACTACCCATCCCAACACTCGAGCAAACAATGGAGAGGTCAGTGGCTACCATGTATGACAGATGTTGTATTTATTAACTACTGTACTTGAGCTGATTTTATCATATTGTATTGTTATGAGTAAAACTAATCATTTTAATGACAGAAATAGAGAAATAGTTTAAAATGAGTGTCAACACAATTAACAACTTACCTTTTCATTATGCATTAGTGGCCGTGAAGGCAAAAAAGAAGCTGAGTGTTATGCTGTTCATCTTGAAATATTTTTAGCAGGGTGTTATACATCTAGAAAGTACTAATTGATTTAACTTGTCAAGAAAGTTGTTTACATTTTCATTTTAAATAAGCTACTTACCAAGTAATTACATAATCTATTAGTTTCTATTAACCAGCAGCTAGAACTTTGAAATTCGCCGTAGCGCTACTTTTGTTTTGGCTAGGTGAGTGACCCCGCCCACTTTCGGGTAAGAGAGGAACCAGCTCAGCAAATGAGCTCAATATGTTTCTGCCAGCTGATGGCTGTGGGTACAGTGACTGGCAGCAGCAATTTTTTTATTTTCTCTTCTCTTTTGATCTTGTTGGAATCATTAGTGAATTATTCTCTTTATGGTAGCCTTTTCAGCACAGTTAGATAGTGTCAGGTGTTTTCATCAGACAGTGTTACTGATATTGACTTTTTCTTTCTGAATATTGACTAACTTTAGGCTTTTTGACTTGTGACTTGTTGGCAATGTCCAATTCGGTTCTCAGAGTTTTGGGTATTGCAGTAAAGGCTGCAATGCTCGACTGAATAAAGCCTGCTATGACCCACATACACTTTGCATGACTTGTAGTGGTCAAATATGTTCTCCTGAATTGACTTGTGAAGAATGTGTTTCATGGGATAGTACAGTCATACCCCGAACTTACGCGAGGTTAGGTTCTAGAACCCTTCACGCAAGGCAAATTTTTGTGTAAGTTTGGCATGGTCTCTAAAAAATGCTAATAAATGCTTATTTGTAATATTTAAACACTAAATATGACCCTAATCATGCTCCCAAATTATTAAGCTAACTTTTAAATGAAATTTAAGTTACTGTAATTTAATTTAAAAGTTAGTATAATTCAATAGCCTTAAAAAAAGAAATAAATGGTTGACATAAAAATAGAGAGTTGGAAGAGAATTTCTATCTCCCTCCCCTTCTGACCGATCTATTTTTAAAAGTCTTCTCAACCTCTTTTTAATGACTTTATTCGTCTCTTTCTCTTTGTTCTGAAATGCTTTTTCATGAACAAACAGTGTTCGTTCTGACACGATATAAAACTGTTGGTCCTTTACATTAGGAATTACTTTCAGCGCAGTCGGAAACGGCCGTTGAACTTTCGAACAAGGTGGTTAGGCAGTTAACTACCATCCTGGCAATCCGGTGACAACCCACACAGCCACCACATCCACCACCACCATGACTGTCACCATGTCATCGTTCGGGAAGCTGCCTGTGACGGTGGCCTTGCACCTGTGCACTCAGGTGTCGGCTGCTCCCGCCACGCTCCATTCCATGCCGCTGCCTCCTGGTTTTGTGGCCCGTTATCCCTGCCTGGTCCCTCGCAGATGGTGACTTCTTTGGTGCCATACATATCGATGCCTACTCCTGTTGTCGACCCATGCTCGCCCTGACCCGGCTGTGGCTCCTGTGCCTTCAACCTACACATTGTCTACTGGCTTTCCTGACTCCTCGTGCTGCTCCACCTGCCCTGGTAGCTGCTGGCCCGAGCACCATCTCTACTACCCGGGTTGCGCCCGCTTCCCTGGCCCCCCTGGCTGTGCCGGTGTCTTCTGCTACTCCCTCGTGGATGGAGGACCTGACCGCCATCCTAAAGATGACGAAGAAGTCAAAGAAGAGATCTAGGAAGGAGTCGTTATCGTCTTTGTCTTCGTCGTCCTCGTCCTCGTTGTCTGCTACCTCTTCTTCCGAGGCTTGCCAGCCAAAGAGGACAAAGCCTGTCTCTCCTCCCCCAAGAAGTCTCGCTCCAAGACTTCTAAGGGACTGCCTCCTTCCACAGGGAAGGCAGTTGGATCTCTCGGTTCTTCTCAGTCCATGGACCGGGGAACCGATGCATTGACCCCCGGGTCAGTTGTATGGGGAGCCGAGGGCTTGCAGACCACGGTTTGCACACCCCCAGCTGCGCCGAAGAAGCCTGCTTCTAAGGCCAGCGGATCTGTCGGACACTTGTTTGTGACGCCGAGTACCCGGGTCTCTAAGGGGACCTGAGTACCCTGGTCTGATGCCGGAGAAACCTCTCTCCGCACCGACTCGGGCACAGGACGAGAGAAAGAGTCCATGCATGCAGGTGCTTTGACTCTTCCTGCTGGCACTTCTTTGAGTGCCAAGCCAGGTTCCCGGGAAAGTGCGCTGGTCCCTTGGGTCCGGACACCTGGTGAGGTAGAGAAGAGGTCCCCTGCTAAGTCTTCCCGAGAGGTTTTGGCCACGAAGAAGACTGAGGCGCGTCCAGAGGACAGCGCAAGTTCTCGCCAGCTAGCATCGAGCTTGACTACTCCCAGTCCCCAGCCACATTCACGAGGCCAGCCTGGTTCGGGGGAGCTGAGTGCATGGCTCGACTCGTGTGAGCATCTCCCCTCTCCTCGGGAGAACACTTTGCCGAGACAAAAGCGTTCTCCTTGACCCGGTTTGCCGTCACCACCATGGGTTGGTGACCGCTCCCGGCCTGCTGCTCCTGTTGGTTCTGCCAGCAAGACTAGTGGGAGTGCTCGATCCTCTTGACCTGTCCCCTCTACCTCCTGGGCTCCTCCCAGGGGGCGTGAGTCGGACAGGAAGAACTCCGGCAAGTTGTCTCCCAGAGTTCTGCCTTAGAGGTGTATGTCCCTGGCTCGGTCCTTGGTTCAGCCAAGTCATACGCCCGCATGGTGCAGGAAGGATCACAGGGGTCTTCCGAGGTTCTCCCTAGGACCGCACCCTGGAAGGACTCGAGGGTCCTCTTCCCCAGGACGCGGACACCCCTGAGATACAGAGGACTTTTGCTGAGGTAATTGTGCTGATTTGTCAGCACAGCGACCTCAGGGAAGGGACCACGGCCTCCTCTGTGGATCATCCTTCACGCCTTGAACCCTTTTTGGAATCCAAGGCTTTGGCGGGGTTGCCATGGTCCACACTTACTGAGGGGGTCCTCGATCATGTGAATGGTCTTGTGTATGGGCAGGACAATTCACTACGATCGAACCCCTCAGACAAGCTGCTTCCCCCTCCTCTGCCTCGTCAGAAGCATTTCTATACGCCAGGTCATTGCTGCCTAAGTAGGTTGAACCGGACCTGGTTTGTCTGGCCCCAGGTCTCTCATTGCAGCAACTTACTGCAGAGAGCATTTCCCTCTCTCAGCAAGAGGCTGCAACCTTGGAAGCCACCACCATGGTAGATTTCCAGGTAGTCTCCTGGTTTGATCTGAGGTCATTCACAGTATCCAAAGTGGCTGCTTCCTTGGGCGCTATCGCACCTGGGGAAGACTCCGCTTTTGGGAGACTATGCCAGTCTGGCGGTAGAGCCATCTCTTACCTCGCCCACCAGATGGCAAACCTGTGGGCCAACCTGGTCCTGAAGCGGAGAGTCACCATTCTTTCTCGCTTCGCCAAGTCTGTGGGGCCCGAGTCGGCAGTGACCCTGCGGAATGGACCGTTGCTGGGGTCTACCTTCTCTTCCCTAGAGAGTGGGTGGACACTGTGGTGGACAAGCGTAGGCCTGATGACAGCGACCGATCTTGACAACTGGAGGTTGACAAGGAGTAAATTTGCCTGCTATTTTTCTAGCTCTCTTCCGAACTACAGTCATGATGTTATCGAATTTAGTGGAGAGATGAAACTGTCCAAGATTCTTTTCATCTTTTTTAATTTCCATGCAGAAAGGAGCTCTTGCTTTTCAAAATTCAACACGGTAATACTCACATTTTCATCTTCGGTATCTGGTGAATGCTGATCTCAGTTCCATGAGTTTCCTGGGATTTACAAGTCCATCAGGGAACTAGTCAACAGATGAATATGCCCAAAGTCCTAGTTACAGATTGAAGACCAGCCAAGAACATAATTGTATTCAAAAAGTCAAAAGCATCATCTACACAGAAAGTCATTAGCCAAGTCATCTATTGAGCTGTGTTCCTGGAATGTTGCCCAATCAGCTGTTGGGAAATGGTCACTGGTAAATCAATCATTTCTCACTCTCCAATTCAAATCAATAAGGCAGTCATCACTACATATAGTGATAGTGTGCCTGTTTGAACGTGAAAATGTGTAAACTCCCCAGTGTTGAGGATTCCCACATTTTTGCCATCTGTGATGGAACACAGGCACCTTCTTCTTTGATTAGTGACAGTGTCATATCTCCCAGAATAACAAAGGGATGTGGTAACTGTTGAATAAGGGATTTTAGTTCATCAGTGGGGAAGACTTTACTAGATGGTAGATAGAGAGAGCATACTGTATATTTTCTTTGCTGTGGATCTGCACACTTATCACTTGCTGTGTAGACTGGGCACTAATATTCACGTTATAAGGGGAATGATAGGATGTATACTCTCATGGGCTGGGACATGTATTATTATCATTCATTATCTCCTGCAAAGCTATACGTACAGGAGACACTTCTGATATAAGCAGCCGTAGTGCTTCTCATTTCATTCTTAATCCCTGACAGTTCCACTGGAGAAAATTAATAAATTCTACTTTGCTTTTGAGGCTGTTGAACCAGAGCCTCTTTTAAGAGCTTCTTTTTCCTGGAAGGAGACTGATTATTTATGGCTGCCTTCCTTTTTAGAGGGTTTTCAGTCTCGGTAACACCAGACAAAGCTGGCACTGACTGAGGAGGGGTGTGAGAGTCAGACATTGGTGCATCCTCCAAGGCGTCAGAAACACCAGTTACAGCTGGTGCAGGCTCCAGGGAAACACAAGCACCAGACAGTGATAATACGTCCTCCAACAAGGCAGGAGTGTCAGCCATAGCTGGGAGCACCAGAAATTACTGGTGCTGCCTCCGAAGAATGCAGGAGCCCCAAAAATTACTGGTGCCGCCTCCAAAGAGGCAGGAGCACCAGAAATCACTGGTGCTGCCTCGGAGTGCCAGACATCCTGGCCCTTCCTCAGAAGAGGCAGGAGTACCACAAATTACTGGCGCAACCTCTGAAGGGGCAGGAGCACCAGAAATCACTGGCACAGCCTCCAAAGAGGTGGGAGTACAGGTTGTCACTGATTTTATATTTACATTACCTCTGGTAGCATTTATATTTCTTATTCAGTTGGAAGCAATGCTGGAAAAGGATATTCCAGGCCTAAAATGCTGATTCAGTACTCTTTCGTCTCTCTAAACGTGATACCTTCAGTCACCCTTAATGTTTGGAGTTCTTTTTCCATGATGTACACATCACAATTAAGTGACGATGATGGATGATTGTCTCCACAATATATACATCTTGCTTCTTTATTAACTGTAAAATGTAACCAGGCTGCTTTTATTATATTAGGCAATCGAGTAGAACTGTTCTGTAGACCCCGGTATTCACAGGGGTTAGGGACCACAACTGCCCACAAATAGCTGAAATTCACGAATACTTGAGACCCCCTCTAAAAATGCTTATAACTGCCTATTTTAATAGCTCAAACACCAAATATAGTATACCTTAAACTATCATCCTAAAACACTTTATTATCATTTCAAAGTCATCTTACAACATTGCCCTTTAAAATACATGGCTTACAGCTACACACGAACACTCCTACAACTTTTACTCTTACCAAGGCAAAAACTAATCAAGTTACTCCTGTATTCAGCCACGCACTTTTTTTTTACAGTTTTCAAGCCTTACCATTTTCTTTTAACATAGATAGGGGTAATTGGTACATTGTTGGACAAACGTATAAAAGAAAAATACATTTTTTGATATTTTGCTGTTTATACATTGATATTAATATTTGAAAATTATTAAATAATTTTATCATAAAAAATGTATTTAGTCACAAAAATAAAATTAAAATAATTAGCAAATATTTTAGATATGCTCTACAAAAAAACCTGCAAATTGGGCAGATTTTCGGCGAATTATTTGGAGTTATGTTCCACAGAAAAATTTGTGGATAGGTGGATCCGCAAATAGTCGGGGTCCAACTGTAAACATAATACAGTAATTTAATTTGGAATTGGAACAGAGGCTCCATTGTTCTTCTTCTTCATTCTTTAAAGTCTAATCACACCTTGATCATGTAGTTCTTCTACCAGTGTCTCCTCTCGAGTACATCATCAGTTGGGTGCATCTATCATTCCCTTGGAGTAATTCCAAAAAGCATGCACTGCACAGTCTACTTTTACTCCTCCAAGATGCGATAATGCTATAAATTTTCACTTTCTTTTGCTGAGGTCGATTCTACTGTCAGTTTTCCTCAAACTTCAGATGATATCTTGGGCTCTTGGCCACAACACTTTGCAGTGTCTCTGTATACATTAAAAATATCGCAGCTAGAATCTTCCAGATTAAAAGTCAAATATTTATCACAAGAGGCTTAAAATATTCCTAGTCCTATTTTACATATATTTCTGGTCAGTTTCCTTTTGCTCTGTGCTGGAGCATTAGGTTCCAGTGTAATTACACTAGGTTTCTTAGATTTTTCCAAACAAAGGTTCTCAGAGGAGGTTCCAGCAGTCGTCAGCTGTGCCAAAGCGGTATCATCAGAGCACCCAGGGGTACTCGAATCTTTGTAGCTGCTGCTCATAAAGATCAAAAGGAAAAAAGTTAAACCTGAAAACCTTAAAAAGATATCACCCTTTCATGGAGGTTATTCTTCCATCAATGGCACAAGCGAGAGCTGTCTCCAAAAGGTCCGCTGCCTGCCCTACCCCACGGGATGGCACAACACAATTATGGTGCCCAAGTGTAAGCCAAACCTGCTTGTTGGGACTGAGAGTATTACAGGAATATAATCATCCCCACCCTAATCATATTATGGGGAAGCAGGATATAATGCCAAGAGTTGTATCCCCAAAACAGGGCCCCCTGGAATCCGTGGCCCAGTCCTGCAGAATAGTTCCGCCCTTGAGATATCAATCTGATATCTCTCAGATCCAAACGTTATTGGGTATTTGATGATCTTACCACAGTTCCCACTATTTAGCTTCAGATGTAAACCCAGTCCTAGCTATGAGATATGATATCTCTTCCTATTTATCAGGACCAATAAATTTT
>NC_089789.1:2206568-2276568 GCF_040412425.1 Macrobrachium rosenbergii | reverse complement strand
ACATTCAAGGTAATCAACCCTCTCTCCCTATTTTTACGGCCTCCCTGAAAACACATAAAGATGGGATTCCTTTACGCCCCATAATATCTAGCAGGGGCTCTTTCATGTACAAATTATCAAAATGGCTCGCAGACTTGTTATCACCCTTTCTAGGAACCTTCTCATCCTTCCACGTCAAACATGCAGAAGATTTCATACAAAAATTTAATAGTTTAAACATCCCCTCAAACAACATCAAACTGCTCAGTCTAGACGTCGATTCATTATTTACTAAAGTCCCGATTGCCGACGTGTTGTTTTTCTTAGAGAGGAAGTTACAACCATATGAAGACCATTTTCCTCTTGGCATAGATAAAACTTTAAAACTTATCAACCTCTGTGTAACTAACAACGTGTTTTCTTTCAATGGTAATTTTTACAAACAAAAATTTGGCTGTAGCATGGGAAGTCCCCTATCACCCCTTCTAGCAAACTTGTACATGGAATATTTCAAAAACAGAACTTTTGTCGTCTATCAAACCCCATAACATGATCTGGCTTAGATAATGTAGATGATATCTTTACTTTCTGGGACAATAGCTGGGGGACTTTAAGGAATTCTTTAATAGGCTAAATTCGCTAGTTCCGACCATAAAATTTAAAACAGAATGGGAAAAGGACGGAAAACTGCCGTTCCTAGATGTACTGATCATAAGAAAACAGAACAGGTATGCATTTACAGTATATAGAAAACCCACCTTCGCTGTCTCCTACATTCATTTCTTAAGCTACCACGACGTCTCCGTAAAAATCATGGTAGGGTGCAACCTATTCCTCAGAGGACTTAGGATATGTTCAAATGAGTACCTGGATCAAGAATTTAACACGATCCGCCAACACCTAACGAAACTGCTCTATCCACCACACATTATCGAGAGGGCTATTAATAAAGCAAATAAAATATACTACAGAGGTCCCACTCACAACAGACAAATAGATTTCAACAACAAAATAAAGCTTCCATAATGATGAAAACATCCAAAAGGCCACCGAGCAACTCAGTTCTGATAATCCTTTCATTTTCCATTATCCCAAATCCATCGGAGTTAAACCGTTAACGTATACTTAAATAACAAAAAAGAAGCCGGAGTTTACAAGATACCGTGTAGTAATTGTCAGGACATTTATGTAGGCGAGACAGGTAGATCGCTCTGCAAAGAATAACAGAGCACAAAAGATCAGTACGTTACGCTCGGAGAGTTCGGGAATTTTCCTACATATTAGAAATACAGGGCATGTCATTAACTGGAGTGGGGCGGAGTTGGTTTTCAAGAGTAGCTGTCCGTATAAAAGAAAGATGCTGGAATCTGCCATCATCAATCAAACCAACAATATGAACCTGTCAGGAGGACATTGGAAATCGGACGCCATTGACACCTTAATCCTCGCACCCGTTTTGAAGAAGATGACCCAAGAAACGCGACCGCCAGATCCATCGCCAAACGGGAGCTAATGAGGCCAAAAACCACTAGGAATTTGGTCAATCTCCTCCTTCTTAAGAAACGCCACCTCCTTAACATCGGAGGCCTAAGGCCACACCTTCATGTTTTTGTATATATACCATTGTAACTTTCCACCTGTCCATATTCTACCAGTGAACAGGGCACAGAAACAAGTGCCCGAAATATATGGTTTCAACGTTTAAATAGTGTTTTATGGGCCTTCTTATTTTCATATTACACTGTAGTATTACAGGAAAAGACATTCATATATATATATATATATATATATATGTATATATATATATATATATATATATATATATATATATATATATATATATATATATATATATATATATATATATATATATATATATATAATATATAATTAATTTAATTACCCCACACAGATTTAAAACTGCAATTTCATAACAAATTTCATAACTTTATTTCACATTTTGTCTCTCCTTAGTACTTTATGTGTGTAAACAACACAGGACAATCTACAGTGCAGTACACAAAATAAAACCCAAACTCAGTATTTTACTCTACATAAAATGTATAAAAATGTATCATTGAAACTCTCTCTCTCTCTCTCTCTCTCTCTCTCTCTCTCTCTCTCTCTCTCTCTCTCTCTCTCTCTCTCTCTCTCTCTCTCTCTCATTGGCAACATGCGTACATGGACCAGGCTTGAAAGTCTTGCTATTTTATATAAAGAAGAAACCAGAGAGAGAAAGAGAAATGCCAGCAAATGCACAGCAGTATGGTGTACATGTGTACATATACACATGCTTGTATGTATACAGTACTCATGATGATTTTATATGGAACAATTGGCAACCATTTTCTACTGCATGTAGTTCCTGCATAGTAAAAATCACATAAACATTTAATTCAAGTGTTCATGTGCGTGCGGGGCTTATTGAAGATGCATTACAGCAATATTCATGACACTTTATATGACTACTAAAGCTTCGGCTGTTGCCATCGTTGGTTGAAGTCGTGGTAAATGTGTAGTGCACCATATTTACCGACACAATTATAGTACATTATGTATTAAATTTACATTGCATAAAGTTCAGTTCATTTGTTGATTACATGTAAATTCCACGTTTTAAAGCTGTCATGTTATTTTCTGCATCTTATAATATCTCTTTCTTTTGTGTATGATTGAAATATTTTATTTTCATTTATTAGAAGTTAGAAATCATTCCTGACTTCTGGAGAATTGTATGCAAAGTTTAAAGAACTAAAGTATAAGAAATGGATTCAAGACTTGGACATGTCTGATGTGCATTGGGAGGCTGTTTCCAGGCCTGGTGATGGCTCGCTTTTGATAGAATTCTGTTTTTTAACCGGTGTTATGAGATAAAAGGAATTGGTCTGTCATTCAGAACAAGTTAACGAGAGCTGCCAAGTCAAGGATTGAAAGGAGGCAGATGAAGAAGACCCTAAATGAAGTATGCCACCATTGCCTACTTACTCGCATACTTCTAACCTCCTGACACTTGAACAAGAAATAACTGCAGCATGGTTAAATTTAAAAGTAAAACCCTTGGTGACCCAGGCCGAAGATGTTTCTACTGCAAGAAACATGGATGTGTGAGCAGCACATGCTGAAGGAAGATTTAAGAATAAAAAATTTGTATGTAACAACTTTTAGAATTAGAGAATGAAGTCCAGGTAAGGAGAGCAAAGTGACACAAGCTTCTAGGAGGCAGTTGGAATAGTCAGCTCCATATTTTTTTGGCGTTACTCTTTTTCCCACCTTTTTTCAGAAGGAAGGTGTTATTAAGAACTATGAAACTACTACTGAATATGAACAGAATATAAAAAGGCTAGGAATCTACCCCATTAAATTAATTGTATATCAGGTGATGATGATAAAGAACAGATGTCAAAACTGAAAATTACTGATATATATTTAAACTTTTGACAGGTGATGTGGGTGCTACTGAAGAGACCTTTTAATTCTTACCTTTCACATAAAAACAAGACAAGTACACCATCCTTCTGCTCGTTATTGAATTTTGTGGGTTGTGCATTTGCCTTAATGGAGGGTCCACCATCGTGTGTTGATCTTGGTCCGCTGCCTTTGAGGCAGGATCATTTAGCACTGGGTATGGACCAGTGCCTCTTTGGAAACTGGGCCAACTTCCGCTGGTTCCAGACTAGCCTTGGTGTTTTTTTTTTTTTTTTATATAGAGCTTCCCTTAAAGCTGCACAGTTACTGGCCTTTCTGCCTCAACAGAGACAGAAGAAGAAGACACCAATAAGCCTCATGTGCAAAGGTTGTCATTACCTTCTCAAAATATAGTAATCTTTCTAATGGCTCCTTGAAAACCTAGAAATCATCACAGAACAGTTCCAAAACCCCAGTATTAAAAGAGCTTTAAAGACCTGAAATTATAAAATTATGCCTTATGATAGAGGTCCTAACAGAAGAAAAAAATATCCTCAGTATTGCAGTGGGATTATCAGGGACTGAGGGGCAAATGAGGAACTCAAGTTATTAGTGCAGATATCTAAATTTTGTTCTCTCGAGTGTCTGCACGCATCATGCAGAAAGTTAAGACCCCATGCCCAAACCGGGAAGGGACGACTCAACGCCGCCAATTCACCACCGCCAACTCAGTGCCAGGACAACTCAACGCCAGGACAAATAACGTAACTTATTAATGGTCATTTTAACAGCATAGCTTTTTAAAACTAAATAAAAGTAGTTTATTAAGGATGACTTAAATTTTAATTACAGATTTATTGAAAATTGTATGCAATTCCCCTCAGATATTCAGTGGAAGATCATTGTGAAAAAGAAATAACAATCTGAGTGTGTTTTCTCACACTTGAAAAAGAATGAACTCTCCCTTGTACAGACCAAGGAAGACAATATGATATATAGCTGAAATGTTTTCACATTTGCACATAGTTTCATTTTTATGCGTAGGCAGTTGTGTCTGGTGAAAAATACGTAAGAAACGTCGTCTCTACAGCTTGGCTTTGGTCTGTGCATTTAGCAACCACGTGTCGGAGGTCGGCCCTCATGGTCTGCCTGGAGGGCCCCAGGGAAGAAGGGGGCCTCCAAGCTGATCTAAGAGATGTGCACACCAAGGTCTAAAGGTCTACCCATCTGTTACCCAAATTAAGACCTTTCCTGCACAGCCTAGGTCGTGACTTCTTCTCCTCCCATCTTTGGCCACTCCCAAATCTGGACTGTGGACATGACCTTAATCAGCAAGAGTAAACATGCGGACCATTTGTTTACAAACACATGCAGTGTAGAGATCAGCAGGAAATACTTCTGCATTATTTTTCAATTATATATAGCTATTTTCATTGCTGAAAGTGTCTGGGAGCAAAGGACTTTATCCTTTTCAATGGGGATTGATAATATCTTGTAAGTCTTTGGCTAAGTTGTTTGAAATGGTGAAGTCAAAATATAATATCTCATACATATTGACTCAAAGATTAAATCAAGATGGACTAGAGCTTTTTTTGCACATTTACGGCAAATGGGAGGATGTTATCAGCACCCATCGACAGTTGCCGTCAAATGTCGTGTAAGATCTCATCTATTAGGAAAAGACAGTTCACTGATGCGGTCAAAACACAATGTAGAAGAAAATGGTAATGGGAATAATATGTTATCGAGTTCATTTAAACATACCCCAGATACTGAAGCTCCATTTCCAGAAAAAGATGATAACTCTCTGCAACAGGAACTAACCCTCTCTGCAATGCTCTTTTGTTTGCCATATGATGAATACGTATCAGCAAACGAAAAAATATTGAAAATGGTCCGTCTGTGGAAATTAGTGAAATGGAAAAAGTTACAGAAGGTGGTTTACTTTATTTTGGTGGCTTCATTGCCCATAAGTTTTCACAGTACAACAATCTTGCATCGAAAGTGCCAGCTGGTGATAATTCTTGGATTGATGCTATAAGCAGAGGAGAAGGAAAATTAATGAAACCTACCGAGGATTTTGTAGGGAAATTGAAAGTGATGGAAAACTTTTCAAATGTCACCATGGGGACAAGTCTTTAAAACCAGGCAAAGAGGCTGTAGGATTGTTATCTCTCAACATTGCATATTTTATTTGTGTAGGATGTTTTTTAGGATGCAAAATCTCAACAGGACCATCACTTCTACTACAGAATTAAACAAAGTTGAAAAAACTATGAAGGGATGTATTGTGTATGTTATTCTAGTTATAGATATTTATCATATTTACAATTTTACCAATAAATTAATTCACTGTGTTTATATAGAAAGATGTACAGGATTATCATTTTGTAAATATTAATCGCAAAGGTTTGTAATAGTTTCATTTCTCCTTAATGTATATACAGTTTTACGAGTAAATTAATGTAGTTCTTTGTATAGAATGACATAGATGAATCTTTGTTTGTAATAAAATTAATCTTAAAGATGTGTATTTACCTATTTGCTTGTATATATTATTTGTAGGCTGACTACATTTTTCTCCTTGGCCATTACAAAAAAGTAAATGATTTGTACCGTTTTTGTTATTGTTGGCAGACATATAATTTATTCACTTGAAATAATTTAAGTCAGTAAATAAAATGATTTATTGCTGCAAAATATTTTACAGCAAAACAGAAATAAACCTCAAATAATATTAAATCGCTAAGATAAGTCAGAGTCCGAGCGGCAGAGATGACATCATGCACTTCACTCACCAATGACAAATTCCCATGCTACCAGCGCATGGGTGCACACTGTGGCAGCCAACACTAGTATGAAGCTATGAATTCTTTCTACAAATTGTTTGAAACGATCTAAGTACTTTCCACAAAAGCCTTTGACAATTTGACAAGCAAACCGTTGTTCTGAAACTCGCAAGTGCTGACTTGGCTTGTGGTGATCAGTTAAAGATAGAATTTTTCACATTGTTATTTTTTCACAACGATCTCCCACTGAATATTTGAGGGAATTGCATACAACTTTCAATAAATCTGTAAATTAAAATTTAAGTACTGTATGTATTAAAAATTGATCCGTAATAAATTACTTTTATTCAGTTTTAAAGATTTATGCTTTAAAATAACCTTTAATAAGTTAATTTTATTTATCCTGGCATTGAATTGTCCTGGTGTTGAGTCGGCCAGTGGTGAGTTGTCCTGGCATTGAGTTGTCCTGGTGCTGAGTAGCAGTGATTACACCCACCCTGAAGAGTATGTGAGCCATAGAACTACATGTAACCTCTGGATTGGAAGTCAAGATGGTTGTCAGGTTTTTATTTAGTGTGAATTTTTTTTAACTACTGTTGAGTCTCTAGCAGTAGAAACTGATCTCTTTAGGAAATATAACTTGCCATGTCAGTTTTAATTGGAGGACAGGAGGGGAGTGGCTCATAAGTCACCATGCACCCATAATTTGGAATACCAAAGATAGTCCACCTGTGCAATGATTGCTACAGTGACTTTCTTAACAAGCAGACAGGAAAAAATTTTTATCTAGGTGAAATTGAAGAGGATATATAGGAATTTTAGGATATAGATGATGTCAGTGATTTGCTTAACAGGACCCTGAATGCACCAGTAGTAAATTTCATTTCCAAACCCACTGGTTTATTCCAACGGTAACCAGTCCTTTGGTGGTCATCAGGATTCGAGAAACTGCATCAAGCCAATAGGAGAGCATTAACTTGGTGCTGGAGACATCACTCTGAACCAAACATTGTAATCTGTAAAAAAGGATAGAGCATCATTTCATGGAGCAATAAGGCAACTCACTGCCAGTTTTGGAAGGATTTAATCAATCCAGCAAACAGTATGACTCCTTCATCTTCTGTATAGATGAAAGCAGTGGGGAAATTTATTTTTCCACCACCAGGTTTAGAAGTTAAGGTTCAGTATATGACAGATGCCTGAGAAGTAAGCAGTATTTTTACTGAATATTGTGCCAGCATATCACATAAATCAGAAACAGCTCATGGACTTCAGGGTACTTTGTGATCTTATTTGCCCTGTCAGTTATATTTCTTTAACATGTGGTGGGAGAAAAGTGGCTCCTAAGACTTGAAGTTCTTGGCCAGCACATCCTGGGGTGCAGAATGTGAAACTAAAGTTGTATAAATTGCTCCTTTTATCAAAACATTCCTTTGGTTGTGGAATGTACTCCCCAGCAACACCAGGGTGGATGAAGATTTGTGCTCCATGTTGGTATCAGACTTATTTACAACCTCCACTGTTGCAAGTCTTGTATTCAAAGGAGGAGAGATACCTCTGTACCATATCATTAGGTATTGGTATAGGTTACAAAGGCTCTGAAGTCTCATGCATTTAAAACAGCTAAGAAAGCAGAGAAAACTAGGTAATTGAAGCATTCCCAAAACTCTCCAACCATTTGGTTTTAGATTCAAATAGTTTTTAAGTAGTTTTAAAAAGTTAAGACAGAGGCAGTTCACTTCAAGGTTATTTTAGTTGGTTTAAAAATGAGATTCTAGATGAAGGAACTGTTTTTATGGAACATTGCACTTTAACCTATTATTCATACATCAGTGCAGCAAAGTATTTCAAGTGCTATTGAGAAAATGGCAGTTTTAGATAAGGCGATTTTACTGTTTTCTGCGTTTCAAAAACTGTGTTACGTGCTTGCATAGTTTTTAGTTCCATTAATACATTGCTTTAAGAATGTACAATGACAGTGCTTTTGAGGGTGTAGGAATGAATGCAAATATTTGCTGGTTGGTATGTGCCTCATTCTTTGGAAATGGGGGTAAACTAGCAGGATAAACAGTTTTCAGGCTCTGATGCCCATCTGGGCTAATCATTTAAACTGATACAGAAACTTAATTACTAAGATTCTCAGAGAGATTTCAGGGTTTACAGTGATATTTTACTCTTAGTAACAATGTTTATATTGGAGTTTCCAGTTATGATCTATGATTTTAACTCGTGCCATCTGAACTTTTCATCTCAAATAATTCCGGTGTCAGTCACCCTGGGAGTTGTGATGCCAGTAACTCCTACTCTATCAGCAAATACTGTATTTTCTTACTAGCAGTGGCTGTCTGGAAATCATAGCAGTGCACAATTAGACTGATGCAAAGTAATGGATCAGCATTGAACAAAATTTTTTCAAAAACTATTGTACCAGTATTTTTTTAATGTACAAAGATGAGTGTGCGTATTAATTGGTATTGACTGAATTTTATGATATTTAAGTGGTATTTTGTATACAAACTTATAAAAGTATGGAGTTGAAAGTGCAAAATTTCTCTCTCTCTCTCTCTCTCTCTCTCTCTCTCTCTCATGTCATCATCATCGCCATCATTTTGATAAGGATTTATTTTTGTGTCGTACCTCTTAAGGGCTAACTCGGTTTTGGTTGTTAAAATGCATTAATTCACTGTGCGTGTGTGTGTGTATTGTATAAAAAGGACCTCACTGTATTGTTTTATTGGTTGGGGATAGGAGCTATCACAGTTATCTGTATTTTCCAATGCCGGGGAGGATAATGTTGAATTGTTTTAGAGTATTTACTGTATTAGGAAACTTGGTCAAAACTCAATATTCAGTTGATATATGGTTGAAAAATATGAATTAGATATACACGTTTCTGTAATGTTGTGTTATCCGTTTCATTAGAACAAAGCACAGTGATATTGACCAGCACATGTATTTGTGGTTCCAGGATTGTGAAGCCATATGGAATAAGCGCGATGATGCCGTCCGACATTTGTGTGAAGAGTTGGGAATTGACCTTGTGGAGTGCACTTCACACACACTGTGGAATCCTTTCGATATCATCAAAGCAAATGGAGGACAGCCACCACTCACCTATGAAATGTTCTTGGTATGGGTTTCAAATACTGGTTTGAAGATAACCTAAAAAATATTGTTTCCCTTTTTTTCAGCTGTGAGGAGACAAGCTCATCAGAACTCCCTAAACGTTGATAAGTTGCTGTAGTAATTACGTAAAGAAAAATGCTGTAGGGTAGGAACAATATACCCAAGCTACTTTGCATTTTTTAGGAACTTTGTATCATAAGAAGTGTATATCCATCATCTAAACACACTTTCATATACAGTGAACCCCCCGTATTCACAGGGGATGCGTCCCACACCCCCCCGCGAATAGGTCAAATCCGTGAATGCTTAAAACCCTTCTAAAAACACTTAGAACTGCCCATTTTGATAGCTTAGACCAAGAAAAACCCTGTGAAAATGCTTATACCTGAATATTTTAATAGTTTTATCACAAAAAGTGCATTTATTCATGAAATTTATATGAAAATACAGTAATTAGTGAATATTTCTCAGTGAAAAATACCGCGAATGGGCGAATTTTCTGCGAATGATGGCTAGATATGTTCCACAGAGAAACCCGGGAATGCGTGAGTCCGCGAACCATGAGAACGCGAATATGGGGGGTTTACGGTAGTAGGTTGTCCCTTTTTAGAATTCTTGAAGGGGCCATTGGCCTGCACTGGGCCAGGGCAAAATGGTATCAGACTGAGTGACCAGACAAAGCTTTTGATGCAAAAGCAGCATCCCGTTGTCTTGTACATAAGAAACATGTTTATACAGGCAACTGTCACTGTACAGTGGGGTTATGGGCCTTGAAAATAGATCATTAGGCAGTTGTTTAGGTAACAACCCAATTATAACATTGGTTTAATGGGGATATGTTCCCACCCACTCAAAATTATTAAAAAATTAACTGTAAAAGTCCCCTCCTTTTACTGAAAAGCAAGTTCTGTGCATAAATATACCCATCATTACGCTTTAAAGAGCAACTTCTATGCATAAATATACCCATAATTATGCTTTAAAGATAAAATTATGTAGAGAATGGAACTTAATGTAATTAAAATAAAAAAAATAAAAACCCAGTTGCAGAGTCCATGCCAGCTGTAGAGCACTTGATCATTGGCAGTAAGTTTAATGATTTTGTATTTGTCATTAAATAGGTGTATATGTAAGCATCATTAATATGATGTAATCATGAAAATGTTTGAGCGAAACGAAATTACATAATGAAAGAGAGTGTAAGGAAACTGGTGGAAAGGATGATGATAAGAAGTAACACGTCAAGTTGATAAATCTCTTGGGGTCTCTGCCCATCTTGCTAGGCAAAGAAATCCAATAAGTGATAACGATTGGCATGTATCCAGTGGGTTACAGTACCATGGAGCCAATGTGCATAGCTTTTAGTGTACAGCAATTCCATATAAAATTAATAGCCAGTCCTAACCAGTAATTTGTAATCATTCAATTTAGGGTATTAGTTAACTCATCATTGAATTTTAGAGAGATATCTTCAAAATTTATTGCTTCTAAACATGTACAATACCTAAGAAAAAAATAGCTGGTTGCAGTAGATCAACCTGCAAGATATGCAAAGCACAAAATTCTGACAATATAAATGAATCATCAGCACTTTTGTGCTTCATGTCTAACAAAAATTATGAAATACTGTAGCTGGCACTTACAGTCAACCCCTGCCTATATGCGGTTCTGGATTGGCAGACTCCTGTATTCGCAGATTTCGCTGTGGAACATATACTGTATACACATTATTCATGAAAAATTTGCCTATTGATGGTATTTTTCATAGAGAAATATTCACAAATTACTGTATTTTTTCATAGAGAAATGTTCACAGATTACTGTATTTTTTCCTGGAGAAATATTCATAAATTACTGTATTTTCATATTTTTGTGACTAAATGCACTTTTTGTGATAAAACTATTAAAATATTCAGGTATAAGAATTTTTAGAGGGTTTTTTGGTGTTTTGAACTCTCAAAATAGGCAGTTATAAGTGCTTTTAGAGGGGATTTAGGGATTCGTGGATTTTAGCTAATTATGGGGGGTGTAGTGGTAAGCATCCCCCATGAATACCGGGGTCGACTGTATTTTACGGCGCTTGTCTGGTGACGATAATCAGTGATTTTCAGTGCTGAAAATCACCAATTTCTGCTTGTCAGCACCGATAATTGGGTATTGGCACCGATGCATACCTAACACAGGTGCCGATCTCCGGTTAGTGCCGAAAATTGCAGATTTTCGGTTATCGGTGAGTTTCGCTTATGTTCACCCTGTGGGCACAGAACCCCCGCCAATAACCAGGAACTGCCTGTACGGTATTTTACTTAATACAGCAGTGTAGTGTTACACTTGATATATACAGGCAGCCCCCGAGTTACGACGGAGATCCATTCCTGAGGCAACGCCATAAGTCGAATCTGCCTTAAGTCAGATCTCGACTTTAAAAAGTTTATAAAAAAAAAAAAAGTGATGAAAGCCTTACCTTTAATCTTGTGGTTGGCTTGTACAATGAAGGGATGGTGACACTTACTTATTTACAGGAGGGAGCTTGAGATCTGTGAGTACAGTAGAACTATAAGAAGTTGCTGGAAAATCTGGATTGGTAATGATAAAAAGATATTACAGTACTGTACTTATTTATAAAATTTATAAAATAATTTATAAAGTAAAACAATTTGTGAAAATGAAAGAGAAAGTGAAGAATTCCTTACCTTTAATCCTGTGGTTGGCATGCAGGTGCTTGGGAGTCTGGGATGATAATGATGAAAATATAATTACCGTACTGTACAGTAGAGTACTTATAAAATTTATAAAACAATTTATAGAAATAAAAAAAAAATGAAGAATTCCTTACCTGATGGAGCTGGAGATGTTGCACATGGAGCTGGATTTAGTACAGGGTCAGGGGAGTCAGGTTTTAGTGAGGAAAGGCTCACTTCTGGATTGATAATGATAAAAATTAAGTATGCAATACATATATTACAGTACAGTCATCCCCCAATATTCGCAGGGGATGCATACTACACCCACCCACGAATACCGAAGCCCCCTCTAAAAACGCTTATAACTGCCCATTTTAATAGTTCAGACACCAAATATACCTTGAAACTATCACCCTAAAACATTTAGTCGTGAAAATATGAAAATACTGTAATTGCTCTGTGAAAAAATCCGTGAATAGGCGAATTTTCCACGAATAATGTGAATACTGTATGTGTTCCACAGAAAAATCTGCCAATAACTGAAGCTGCGAATCCTGAACCGTGAATAAGCAGGGGGTCAACTGTACTTTTTTTTTTTTTTTTTTTTTTACAAAATTTATAGAACAGTTTGTATAAATAAAAGAAAGTTAAGAATTCCTTACCCAGGTTAGGAATGGGAGATGGTGTTGGATCTTGCTTCTTGAAATAACACTAAAGGCTAGACTGGACAGTTTGTTTCTTCCTCTTCTCCTCAAAAGTCTCCCTGTAAAAAGTTTGCAAATCCATGACCCCTCTATGTACCTTGGTGGACCTTTCAACGTTGGGGTCCTCAGCTTCGATCAATGCCAGCCCTTGCTCTTAATAACCAGTGCTCTGGGACTGGTGCCTCTTCCTCCTCCCCGATCATCTGTTTCTCCAGCTGAATGAGATCCTCTGGAGTTAACTCTTCCCCATGGGATTCCAGCACCTCCTTGACATCATAAGCATCCACCTCCAAATTTAGCTCATTGTTTATTCCAACAGTTTTGTTGGTGACACTTTCAAGTGTGTCTAACTCCTATGAAGTCATGCACAAAATCCAGACACATTTTCTTCAAGACCCCATTCTTATTGGTCTGCTTTAACTCGTCCAGGGCAGCTGCAATGTTCTTCACAGCTTCTAAAATGTTGTAGGATTTCCAAAATTCCTTGAGAGTCAACTCCTTTTTTTTTCAATGGCCTTGAAGGGACTGTTATCATCCTTCGGAGGTAGTAGGCCTTTGAAGTTAGTAATGATACCCTGGTCCATTGGTTGTAAAACCGATGTAGTATTTGGAGGAAGGTAAACTACCTTCACACTAGGATGCAGGTCATTCAGTTGTGAATGGTGTCCAAAGGCATTATCTAATACAAGCAAAACCTAAAGGGCAGAACCCTCAAAGCACAATAATCTTTGACCCGCTGGCACAAAGTGGTTAGTAAACCAGCCTTCAAAGATATGAATAACCCAAGCCTTCTGGTTAGGCTTCCAAATGATAGGTAGTTGACTCTTGAATATACCCTTGAATGCCCTTGGATTCTCAGCCAAATACACTAACAAGGGCATAAGATTAAAACCCCTGTCGCCACTAAACATTACTGCCATTTTGAAGCTTAAACCAAGAAAAACCCTCAAAAATGTCTCTTCACAAAAAGTGCATTTATTCTTGACTTTATGGCTCAGTGAAAAATACCGCGAATTTTCCACGAATGATGGCTTATGTTCTCCTCCGGAGAGAACGCAGTACTGTACCTCCAAGAAGTAAAGTCAGTCTTGACTTTTTATGGCCTGGCGCTGACTATATCCATCCAAAAGTATGTTTGACTCAGGTATATACGCTGATCCACATTAAACACCTGCCCAGCAGAATAACCTCTCTCCTTAATTATCTCAGCCAACCCACTAGGAAAATTGTTTGCTGCTTCCTCATCAGCTCTAGCAGCTTCATCTTGCACCTCAAGATTGTGCAAATTAGCACGAGCCTTGAAGTGGTTAAACCAACCAGCCTTTACTTTTCAAAAACGGCTCACTTGCACTCCCCTCCCCTTTTCCTTTATTATTGCGTCATATACCCTTCTAGCCTTCTCTTGAATGACACTAAGGCTCACTGGGATTCGTCACTGGTGCTGGTCTTCAAGCCAGATCAGCAATAATCGCTCCATATCACTAGGTTTCTTCATTATAATCGTTGCTTTCATTGGAGCAGCACCTTTAACGTGTTCAAGGATACATTTCTTTTCTTTTACTATGTTCACGATCATCATACAACTAAGGCCTAGTGCTTAGCCTATGTTCGTGTTGGATTCTCCCTTCTCTGCATGCCGTACTATTTCTATTCTTTGATGCACTGCCATCAAAAGAATCAACCTTGCATTTTGGAGCTATAGTAAAGGGCAAAAAAGTGATGAAGCACAATACAGGATGCTCAAGTGACAACGAAACGACGTAGTGGAACACAATGTAGAGGAATGGCAGCGTACTGAAGATTGGCATCGGTCTTGTTTGTATTGTATTCCTACGCCACTGACTAACCCAGCGTGGGTTGTTGCTCGTTTGCGTATGCCGCTCAGAGACTAGCACAACTACTGGAATCCACCTTAACTTCGGATTTCGCCATAGGTCGGAATCCACTTTAATTTTGGATTTCACCTCAAGCCGGAATCGAATTTTTCGAACATTTTTGAAAAACATTGTAAGATTGGATTGATGTATACACCGCTCAGAAACTGCCTTAATTTTGGATTTTGCCTTAAGTCGGAATCCAATTTTTTGTGAATATTTTTTAAAAGCATCATAAGATTGGATCGACATGCAGTAGACCCCCACTTATTCGTGTTTGAGTATTCACGGCTTCAGTTATTTGCAGATTTTTCTGTGGAAGATGTTTTTCAATAAAATTTGGAAAATTTGTTTAATTTGCAGATTTTTTCCCAGAACAGTGTTCACTAATTACTGTATTTTCAGGTTATTTTCATGACTAAATACCTTTTTTATGATAAGAAAATTATTTACTTATTTTTAAATTCTGTACAATATTAAGATTAAGTAATAATAATAATACTGTACCTGTAATAATACAGTATAGTTAATAAGTACTAATTTTCAAATAATAATAATATTAATATAAGATTAAATAATAAGATTACATGATTAATATAATAATACTGTTCCTATAATAATAATAATAGCAATAAGATTAAATAATAACTTAGAGAGAGAGAGAGAGAGAGAGACTTATGTGGAAAGAAACAAAGTTGTAGGCTTTGGCTGGTAATAAACTGATTTTCTCCCCTCCATATGTATGGGAGGGACCTCTTTATAGTGAACTCCATAGGAGGGACCTCTTTACAGTGAATACTTCTGGTGGCTGCAGCTCCCTAAGCCTGTTTTCTCACCTTGTTATAGCTATACCGCTCAGAAATGATACGTATTGAAATATGAAAGTGATATTGAAATATTAAAGTGATATTGAGATATTAAAAGTGTTTTAGGATGATAGTTTAAGATATACCTGTATTTGGTGTTTAAAGTGTCAAAATAGGCAGTTAAAGCATTTTTAGAGGGTGTGTTCCAATATATCGTGGATTTTCAGTATTCGTGGGTGGTTGTGGTACCCACCCCGTGAATACAAGGGTCAACTATATGTTGAGACCATTGCAAATTGGGGACTGCCTTGTGTGTGTTTATATATATGTATAAATATTTATATATACAGCAATACAGTAAACCCCCGTATTGCGTTCTCATGATTCGCGGACTCGCCTACTCACAGATTTCTGTATTGAACATACAGTATATACACATTATTCATGGAAAATTTGCCCGTCCAGTATTTTTCAGAGAAATATTCACTAATTACTGTATTTTCATATTTTCATGACTAAGTGCACTTTTTGTGATAAAACTATTGAAATACTCGGATAGTACTCAAGTTACGATACTTTGCCGTACGATAATTTGATTTTGCGTTGGGGTAAGCAGTTAATACCAATACGACAATATTTATAAAATCTTTTTCAATTTTGAGCGGGCGCAGGCAGCAGCATAAAATCGTCAGCAAGAGAGACCAAATTACAATAGACCAACTTCTTTTCCTCTTTTCCTCCATCTCTTTATCCCATTGTCTAGTTAAAAAGGTAAAAGAGAATGGTGAAAGTATTGTTAGCAATGTTATACTCTTGCGTAAATGCATACAGCCACAAACAACCGAACAAGAAACTGTTGTTTTGCTTATAACCTAATTGGATAGCAACAGCTGTTTTGCTTGTATTTCAGTCATTGTACGGTAGTAAACAATTACTGTAGTTACGTTACAAGTGATGTTAAGCAGAATAGGACTGATATATTTTTACATTATATCCTTATTCGGTATGGATAAAAGATTGGCAAGGAAATATTCTGCTAAATTTAAGCTGCTAAGAAAACAATGTTCAAGCTGCTAGTGATTATAAATTATCACGCATCTGCAACATGGATGAAACTCAACCATAAATAAAATTTGAGAGAAAGCATTTTAATCAAAACTACTAGGCAGGAAAGAACACACATTACTGCTGTTTTCATGCCGATAAAAGATAAATACATAAAGCTTGTATTTTGATGAAATCAAGTGAAAATAGCAAACAGAAATCAATTTTTTTTTTTTTACACAAAACAAGCATGCCCCCAACTGGCCAACTCCATTTATTAACGAAAAAAGTTCCTAAATGAATATCACAACGAGACGTATTTAAGTTGTATTTCGACTTAAAAACACTTTGTATAACAAAAAATAACCTTGCCCTGTATAAATAGAGTATCTAGAGATTCATTTACGCTAACTAGAAGCAAGAAAAGCATTCTGAACTGAGTTAAATGCAGCGAAATAAACTTACCACGTAATCGATTTCCAAACCAAAACACTGATTGCTATGATCGCAATTTATAATACAAAAGCAATAAAAGAATGTATACAATATTATTGGATACAGTGAAGTAAAGCTTAGCATTGTAAAAGATCCATGGAAAAGATGCATATTCATTATGTTGATGTTTGTATCATGTGATATTAATATGTGAATATAGAGTACAGTATGATGTAGGCTAGGCTACCATATATGCATACGATATATCATAGTGTAAGCTAAGCTAATTCTTGTTTGTTATTCAATTTCTCTGTTGGATTATCATAAGTCAATATGTATGAACCTCCAGAATTAGCTGATTTTAATAATTACTGTACCATATACAGTAAATTCCCTGTTTGCGGTCTCACTGTTCACAGACTCATGTATTCTCAGATTTCTCTGTGGAATGTATCTACCCATTATTTGCAGAAAATTTGCCCATTTGCAGTATTTTTCACTGAGAAATATTCACTAATTACTATATTTTCATATCATTTTCATGACTAAATGCACTTTTTGTGATAAAGCTTTTAAAATACTCTGGTATAAGCATTTTTAGAGTTTTTTTTTGTGTTTAAACTATCAAAATAGGCAGTTTTAAGTGTTTTTAGAGGGGTTTTAAGTATTTGTGGATTTTAGCTATTCGCGGGGGGGGGTTGTGCAGTACGCATCCCCCACGAATACGGGGGGTTTACTCTATGTATAGAGTATGCTTTATAGTGTAGGCTATGCTACCATATATGTATACATGGTACTGAATACCCTAGTGTAGGCTAAGCTATATTTGAGATAAGTCTTTTCCAACAAACAATGGATTTTTTGGAACTTAACCCCGTCGTAAGTAGGATAATAAGTGTTATAAGCATTTTTTAAGATTTTTTTGTGTTTGAACTATCAAAAAAGCAGTTCTAAGTGTTTTTAGAAGGGTTTTAAGTATTCATGGATTTTAGCTATTTGTGGGGGGTGAACTATCGAAAAAGCAGTTCTAAGTGTTTTAAGAAGGGTTTTAACAATTTGTGGATTTTAGCTATTTGCGGGGGTGTGTGGTACGCATCCCCCGCGAATATGTGGCGTTTACTGTACTGCTGTTTTTACACTGATAAACGATAAATACGTAAAGCTCATATTATGATGAAATCAAGTGAAAGTAACGAACGGAACCTCCTTTTTTTTTTTTTTTTACACAAAACAAACATGCCCCCAAATGGCCAACGTCATCTATTAAAAAAAGAATAACTAAATTAATTTCACGAGACTTTTAAGTTATATTTCGACTTAGAAACACTTCGTACAACGAAAAATAACCTTGCCCCTTGTAAATGAAGTATCTCATTACAGTTGCTGCACAGAATCTTGTAAACTCCGGCTTCTTCTGTGCAGCAATTGTAATGAGATTTACGTTGGGGAGATGCGGGTAGATCCCTCTTGCAAAGATTAATAGAGCATAAAAGATCAGTACGGTATGCTTTGGAGAGTTCAGGGATTTTCTTTCGTGGAGCTGGTTTTCAAAAGTAGCTGTCTGTATAAAAGAAAGATTCTGGAATATGCTATCATCAGTCAAACCAACAATATGAACTTGTCAGAAGGACATTGGAAATCGGATGACATCAACGGGTTAATCCTCAGGCCTCTTCTCAAGCAGGTGTTCCAGGGAACACGACCACCAGGCGCATTGCCAAAAGAGAGTTAATGAGGCCAAAAACCACTAGGGAATTGTTTATTTTCCCTCCTTCTTGGGAAACAGTCACCTGCATACCATCGGAGACTTAATGCCACACCTACATTTGCTTTGTATACTGTATATACTCTTGTAACATTTCATCTGTCCATATTTTACCAGTGAACAGGGGCACAGAAGGAAGTGCTTGAAATATATGGTTGCAGCGTTCAAATAGTTTTTTATGGGCCATTTTATCTTCATATTATACTGTGGTATTAAAGTAAGACATTCATATGTATGTAGTGTTCTTTTTATTTTTCTCTCTGTTTATGTCTGCTATTCGTTGCCAAGTCAAGAAGATTACTTTTCTTTATAGATGCTTATCATTCTGGCTTTGTTATGGAGTAGGGTATTTATTCCCAGGAGGCTTAAGAAGACACTTAGTAGTTTCTTTCTTTCATTAGCATCAAAAGAAATTCAATTAGCATCAAAAGAAACAAAGTCACAATAGGTTACAAAATGAATTGCTGTGCAAGATTAAAGTGTGAGTCAAATGTGAGCCTTTCGTCTTATATCAACCTACTACTGGTGAGGCCTATGACCTCACACTCTTTCTTTTTCTGCTTCCTTGCCTTCTCTCTTCTCTTCCTCTCCCTCTGAACTGGACTTCTTAAGGATTTCTGAAGTCAATTGTTCAGCCCATTGTAGGCAGGAATCTTGCTTCTGTCCTGCCTTTGTAGATTTCTAATTGGTTGAGGCTTAACTAAAGACACCCCATTTAGGGTGGATTTTTGGAATCGCACTGCCTTCTAAGGAGGTGCTTTTCACGTCACTGGAAGTTATGAATTCCGACGGCTGTTTATTCAACTAAGGCCACCATGCGTTTGGTTACAAATTCCTTGTGATTTCCAACTCGATTAAGTGCAATCATAATGGCTTTGTAATCACAACACCTGTTTTGCTTTTCTAGCGCTGGTTTACAATTCCTTTGTGATCTTCAGTTTGATTAAGCTTACCCGAGTTTGGCCTCACAATCACGATATAGCCATAACACCTCTGTTTTGCTTTCAATCTCTCTCTCCCTCTCTGTCTATCTGTCAATGTCTATTAATGGAAGGTTTCTCTCTCTCTCTCTCTCTCTCTCTCTCTCTCTCTCTCTCTCTCTCTCTCTCTCTCTTTTGCTATGTTGATTAATATTTGGAATATTCAGAACTCCTAGTTATCGCTACAGTACATATATATATATATATATATATATATATATATATATGTATGTATACTGTACATATATATAGTAAACTATAGTATATATTATATATATATATATATATACCTGTACATATATACTTTGAATAGTATTTATGAGAACCCACACCCCCGAGTGAATACTTGTTGGAACCCTTCTAAAAACACTTGGAACTGTCTATTTTGATAGTTCAAACACAAAAAAAAGCAGAAATGCTTATACAGGTATTATCTTACTTTCGATGGGGTTAGGTTCCAAAAAAACCCATCATTTCTTGGAAAAAACATATCTCGAATATAGCCTACCCTACACTAGGGTATTCAATACCATGTATACATATATGATAGCCTAGCCTACAATATGAAGTATACGCTTTACATACACGGTATTGTAATTATTAATATCAGATAATTCTGGAGGTTCATACAGAGTAACTTGTGATAATTCAATACAAAGAGAAATTGAACAACAAACAAGAATTAGCATACCCTACACTATGGTATATTTGTATAAATATATGGTGGTGTAGCCTACATTATACTGTACTCTATGTTCACATATCTTATTATACAAACATCAACATAACGAATATGTATCTTTTCCATGGATCTTTTAAAATGTTATGCCTTAATTCACTTTATCCAATAATATGTGTATATTCTTATATTGCTTTTGTATTATAAAGTGCGGTCAAAGCGATCAATGTTTTGTTTGGAAATCGTTTACGCAGTGTTTATTTCACTGTGTTTAACTCAGTTCAGAGCGCTTTTCTTGCTTCTAGTTAGTGTAAATGAATCTCTAGATACTTTAAATTTATATGGGGGAAGGTTATTTTTCGTTATACTGTACAAAGTGTTTTTAAGTCGCAATATGACTTAAGTCTAGTTGTGAAATTAATTTAGCTGTTTTTTTCATTAACCCTCTCGCACTTTATGTTTTGAACTATCAAAATAGGCAGTTATTAGCATTTTTTCACAGGGGTTTTAAGCATTCACTGATTTGAACTATTTGCGGACATAAAGACTTGTTGGGGAAGGGTCAATTTATTCCCGACATTTCAGAATGGCTTCATTACATTTTCGAGGGCTGTACAAAATAAATAGCATAAATTACAAAAAGGGTATAAATTTAAATTTAAAAAATTAAGCACAATGGATTACAAATAAAAAAATTAAAAATAGAAGGGACAATTAAAAAGGACAACATAAAAAACAAAACAAAATCTCTCTAAAAATATACAATATAAAAAAAATATAAAAAGTAAGCAGATCTGGACCAACCTATTCAGTGGCAATGTTAAAACTGAACAGAAAACGAAAGACTAAGAGAGGTACAGTGTGCCGGCAAGGGTTTGGCTGTTTAACAAGGGGACGAGTCGTTTAAACATTAATGATTCCAAAATGGCCAATTCATGGCTACTAGAGGCTCGCCCTAAAACAGAAAAATCCTTATTTTCAATATAAACACACACACACAGTCAACCCTCTGTATTCATGGTTCGGGATTTGCAGCTTCACCTATTCATGAAACTTTCTGTGGAACTTATCCCTGAATTAGTTGTGAATAATTTGGTAATTCACAGTTTTTTGTTGAGAAATATTCACTAATTACTGTATTTTCATGTTATTTTCGTGATTAAATAGAATTTATATGATAAAAAAAGATTGACTAATTTTCAGGTATTAATATTAATGTAAACACAGGAAAATAATGATGAATACTGTGAATGAGCGAATTTTCTGTGAATAATGGGTAGATACATTCCACAGAGAAATCTGCGAATATGTGAGTCCGCGAATCATGAGACTGCGAATATGGGGGGTTTATTGTATACATTTGGTGTCCGGACTATTAAACCGGGAAGTTATAAGCGTTTTTAGGGGGGTTTCAGTATTCGCAGATTTTCGGTATTTGCAGGTGGGTGTGTTACATATCCCCACGAATACCGGACGACTATATATATATATACTATATATATATATATATATATATATAAAAATAAAAATATATATATACTATATATATATAAAATATATATATATATATTGTCAGAGAAGCATACCGTAACACTCAATCTGTTACGGCACCTGCCAGGCACACTAGGGCACTTGCCATCTTTTCTGGCAGTACCTTCCCCCTATTTATCGAGTCTCCAGATATGAAAGGTGATGGTTTGTGTCCCTGTAAGAACATATACTAAGATTTTTTAGTATTGGAGGAAATTCTCCTCTCCCTCTCTACTTCTTCAACCAACAGTGCATATCTTGTGACTGTAAGGTCAGTGGGGGAAAGTTGGATGAAGGGACATGTCCTTAGATCACCTTCACGGATATCTCCTTGTTAATTAGTACAAAGGCTTGTCCAGCAAATGTGCATGAAAGGTACTCCAGATATGATAGGTTTAGGTTTGTATATGATTATAAATGTATTTTTATATTATAAAT
Source organism: Macrobrachium rosenbergii (assembly GCF_040412425.1). Classification (NCBI taxonomy): domain Eukaryota; kingdom Metazoa; phylum Arthropoda; class Malacostraca; order Decapoda; family Palaemonidae; genus Macrobrachium; species Macrobrachium rosenbergii. The sequence goes on along the minus strand of NC_089789.1, from coordinate 2,254,330 downwards.
GAATGATCCAATGTATTATAAATTATTTGTCCTTTTTCAAACTCCCACCATTTTTTCCAGCATGTGTCATCGTTACTTGGACTGCCACCTCGCCCCTCTCCCTACCCTGACTGGAGTGATGTGTTGTTCGGTGAAATAACTGATGGTTTGGCCGGAAAAGTTGGGGTGAGTTGCTAAATGAATTTACCATTTCTTCAGATTATGTATCAATGTATTTCAGTTTTTGGTTGGGATTATTCTGATTCCTTGATAATCCATCTATAATTGCTATTGCTATGAAGTAACTAGATTGAGCTGACCTCTAGAGTTGGCCTTGAGGATGTTTCCTCGAGTCATGGGTAGTTATTTATAATTATTATTATTCAGATGAACCCTAGTTATATGAAACAAGCCCACAGGGGCCATTGACTTGAAATTCAAGCCCCCAAAGAATATGGTGCTCATTAGGAAGTAAAAGGTAAAAGGAAATATAGAAAGAAGGGATCCCACTTAAAAAAAGAAAAAAATAAATTAATAGATAGATAAAAATGTATTAAAATGCAAGGAGAATGATATTAGGTAGTAATGCATCACATCTTTGCTTGAACTTTTGAACTTCCAGTTGTAAGTTAAGTTCAGTATACCTTAGTTTTACCAGACCACTGAGCTGATTAACAGCTCTCCTAGGGCTGGCCCGAAGGATTAGACTTATTTTACGTGGCCAAGAACCAATTGGTTACTCAGCAATGGGACCTACAGCTTATTGTGGAGACATCCTAAGGGAGACTGTTCCACAGGCTTACGGTGTGAGGAATAAAGTACCTCTGGAACTGAGGAGTTTGACAGCGAGGCATATTTACTACATATTGGTGCTGCTGTTGAGCGAATCTGGTTGCTCTTGCCAGGAAGAGGGGATCAGGGATCAGTTGTGAATGTGAAAGATCTCTATTAAAATTCAACTTATGAAAAAGTGACAAGCAAGGGACCATCCATGGATGGTTCAAGACATAACTATTAATAATAGGAAACCTCCCACCACGAACCATTCTATCTAAAAGAGAGAAATCTCTGGCAGAAGTTTGCATCCACACCAGAGAACAGTTTTCTAATAAAGGAAGCACAGATGACCTAAAACAGGTTGCATTGATTTAATCACTTTTATAAATATATGAGACTACGAACAATACATAACTTTCATGTGGCATGTGCTGAAACTTTCATTAGATGTTCCTCAAAAGTAAGATGTGAGTCAAAAGTTGCACCTAGAATAGTTAAAGCTTTAGATTCATTCAGCCAAGTCCCATCCATCAAAAGCAGAGAATGGGGTGGAAAATCTGTACGAAATCTGCTAATCAATAGTGTTTTCGTTCTACTGGAGTTCAGCCTCATACTCCGACTACACCATTCACTGATCTAGTCCATGTCCTGCATGAGGCTGAGGGCAGCTTCATTTCTAATAAGTGGAGACTACTACACCCACAAATGTTGCATCATTGGCATACTGAACAATCTTGTTTTCCAGGCCAACAACTATGTTGCTTGTTTACAGTAAAAATAATAGCAGACCAAGACAGTACCCTGTGGAACTCCAGACACAATAGTGTAATGTTCATTTATTTATTATTCTTCTGTTTATATCTGCTATTGGTTTAAGAAGATTACTTCTTTATAGATGTTGATCTTTCTGTCTTTGTTATGTAGTAGTGTAGATTTCCCAGGAGGTCTTAAGAAAACACAATTAATTTTTCTTTCTTAATTAGCACCAAAGAAATAACTTTACAATAGAAGTACAAGGTGATATGTGGTACAAATATGTGGCGAGTCCATGTGAGCCTGTCTTCCTATATCAACCCACAAGAGGTGAGGCTTGCAACCTCACGCCTTCTTCTTTGTGCCGTAGCTGCTCCTTCTCTGCTGTCCTTACTTCTCTGCTCTACTCTGCTTTCCCAAGACAGAACTGGACTTGATAAGGATTTATGGAAGTTTCTGTCCCGCCCTTCTGTAGGCGAAATCTTGGTTTTGGTCCGGCCCTGTAGGTGCTTAATTGGTTAGGCCATTTTGGGTGGATTTCTGTAAAAAGCACTGCCTTCAAAAGGAGGTGTTTTGACGTCACCGGAACTCATGAATTCCGATGGCTATTTATCCCACTAAGGCCACCATGCGTTTTATTACGAATTCCTCGTGATTACGAACTCGATTAAGAGCAGTCGTAATGGCTTCGTAACCACGACACAATCATAACACGTACCTGTGTTTTGCTGTTCTAATCACAACACGGTTTTGCTGTTCTAGGGCTAGTTTACTAATCCCTTTGTTCCTGAGTTCTGGCCTTGTGGTAACAGCATAGCCAAAACACAGAGATGTTTTGAAATTCTCTCTCTCTCTCTCTCTCTCTCTCTCTCTCTCTCTCTCTCTCTCTCTCTCTCTCTCTCTCTCTTCTTCTTCTCTCTCTCTCTCTCCTTCTAAATCTTCTTCTTCTCTAACTATCAGAGTCTAACAATGGAAGGTCTCTCTCTCTCTCTCTCTCTCTCTCTCTCTCTCTCTCTCTCTCTCTCTCTCTCTCTCTCTCTCTCTCTCTCTTAACACTTAGAATATTCAGAATTCTTAGTTATCACTACAATAGGTTTTGGTTCACTAAAGATCCCATCAACAGCAGCTCACTGCTGCCTACCTGTAAGGAAATCTTGAGGTAATCCTAATACATACCCACCCACCCCAAGATTCTGAGGTTAATAAATAAGCGCCTGATGATTTACTAAATCGAAAGTAGCACTGAAATGTATTTGAATTACTCTGCACTCAAAACCCTTATCAAGGTTCCCTTGCAAATGGCATATCAAATCTAAAAGAGCATCACAGGTACCTAACTGCTTATATATGTATATTGACAATAAGCTAACAATCCTTTAGATTCCATGTACTTATATAGTGGCTGAAAAATAAGTATTTTTAGCAACTTTGGGCAGCACAGTGAAAATAGAAATTGGTCTGTGTTACTGCAGACTGCAGATATGCCACTCTTTGGAACAGGCACTGTATTGCTAAGCTTGCTTTCATCCACGAAGATACTACATTGACATAGAAATCTATAGAATCTACTAATCATGGGAGACAACACCCTAGAAACTTTTTAAAAAACAAAGGGAAGAAACCATCGTGATCTTCTCCACCCCAGCTATCAAGATTATCCAGGCTTTTCTTAACATCCCTGGAGTGAAATTCAAATTTTATAAGAATAGGTTCAGGATGACATTTATCAGGGAGAGGGACATCCTCAGCTGATTGCTTAGCTTCAAAAGCTTGATGAAGCAGTTCAGATCTACCATCATCTGTTAGTAGTGGTGGAATGGAAGGTGAGCCTGACCCAAAGATAGATGATGCCAATTTGGACCACCTCAGATGAGGCTGAGTAATTCCTTTAAGTTTCCTCTTCAAGGAATTATTGTAATCTCTCTAGGCTGTATAGTAAGTTCTATTCTTAGCACAGCAAGACTCAGTAAAAATAGTGTAGTTTTCCATGTGTTGAATTTGGTCTGTTGGTCATGGTAAGCTGGTCTACATGTATGATCAAACCATGGCTGGTCATTGGTCCTGAATTTGGTGACCTTTCTAGGGACATACCTTATTAAAATAACCATGAGCATTTCATTTAACTTCTTGGGATTAGGATCTAATATAGCATCTGAAATATTAAGTGCCTGACAGGCAACAACAATGCGATCCCAATTGGTTCTAGATTTCAACCAGACCGTTTTTCCAGTGGTGGCATTAGGAATATACTGATTGACAGATATGTCCATCTCAAAGGCACAGTGATCAGAAGTGCCTGTATATTCACAGACTCTGGACTTGACAATAACTGGGACATCTGTGAATATGAGATGTAATCTGTTACCAGAAATATGCGTGGGTAATTCAGTTAACTGGACAAAATCGGAGGATACACAGAACTCGAGCAGACATGCAAAGTTGAGTTCTGTAATTTGAATTTAGCCACTTGCTGTGCTTCATTACATTCTCCACAAATAACAAGTGAAGCTTTTGAATCCTGATACTGAACCATAGTAATCCTTTCCAAGAGACGGTCATATATAGAATTGTCGATATTACTTGGATTGTGGTAAACAGCAAATATGTACATATGCAGAACTTACTGAAAATTTTAAAACAAAGAACTATTGCAACTACACACCAAATTTTTCTGACAATAATTAGGTCGTCCAGACTTAGTGTATACTGTACAGCCATACCTTGCGCATATGGGATGTTGCAACGGTAAATAAAATCAGGGCTGTCAAACCCCGTGGTTAAAAACTCAACCTCTGACTTGTTACTATTTACAAGAGTCTCAGATAAAAACATCAAATCCTAGTTAAGGGCACAACTCTGAAGATCAAGAAAATTTGACCTTAAGCCTCAGATATTTGAGTAGAGTACTTTGCAATTTTTCATACTGTAATGAGCAACAGGCCCAGGGTCCAGCTCAGTGTCTCCCGAAAGAATTGCAATTAACAACATAAAATCAGTAGCAAAACTACTAAGTAGACTCATAACAACAGTAACATAGTAAGAATCAGCAGAACAATACCATCAACAACAACAGTATTTACATTATTTACAAAAATTCTGTTGAGAGTATAAATAAACACGACCGTATGTCACTGAAAAAAAGCGCCAGAAGCAACTGGTCGGCAAACCTCGTAAAACAAATAAGAAATCTGCCAAGTTTGCCACAACAGCTGTGGGAGGACAGTCAGGATAGATTTAGAAATTATAAAATGCTCAGAAGGAAAAGATTAAGTAACGACAAAGGCACTTTACTGATAATCCACCAAGCGACACATTCGAAAAAACAGGAAAGTGAACAAAAAAGAGATAAATGCCTGATTGTACTCTCAGGCAAGGAAACTCAAACCCAAGACCATTGAAGGCCACAGTACAGTGGCTATGGCACAGTCCAAGCCAAGGTTGGAGAACAAGGTTTTTATTCAGAGCAGCCATATCTTGTAAGTGTTGCCTACCAAGGTTAAAGGGTCCCTTCTACCCACTGGTTTGATTTCGGAATGTCCTCCTCCTAAAGAGAGTTGCCTGCCAAGGCTAAAGAGTGTCTTCTACCCTAAATTGTGTAGGCAGGGACGTGACATCCTGAAGTGAGTGTTGCTAAGAAAGGCCAAATTAACCCACTACCCTTGAAACCAGGTGAGTCTGGGTAGCCATTTGGTAAGGACTCAAATTGCTTATTGCAGGTAGTTTCCTTCTGTGGGGTGTCAATTTTGATAGCAACTAAAGTTTAGATTGTCATATATTGAAATAACAGTTGGCAGAGTCATATAGGATGTCCTATAGACCCAGTGGTTGAGTTTACTTATATTGAGCGTAAAATCATTAACAGTAAATACATTTAAATACAATACAATCAAAATGAAGTGCAAAAATTATTTTGACTGTATTTAACCCTTAAACGCCTAGAGAGTTCTATTTACAAAAATGTCTCCAGTTCCCGACCTGGAGTTATTACAACGGAAAAAGTTTTTTAAAAAATCACAGCACGCTTAGTTTTTAAGATTAAGAGTTCATTTTGGCTCAATTTTTTTGTCATTGCCTGAAGTTTAGTATGCAACCATCAGAAATGAAAAATATCATTATCATATATATTGACATATATGACAGCGGGCAAAAAATTTTTCATATATAATTTTATACAATCACGAGTGAGCAAAACAGTTAAAGCTAACAGATTATTTTGTTTTTCTTTGTATTGTTCAAAATTAATGATTTTGGTATATAACAAATTTTAAAATGATCAAAGAACGTGAAAATATTATCACAAAATGATGCATGAATTCGATCAGGACATAAAAATGTTTTTTCAAAAATTCAATAAATCGAAATATTGTGAGAGACTTCCCGTTTGTTGAAAAATGAAGCTAATTGATTGAATATTACTAGACTGTAATGTTTTAGCTTATTAAAAATTTAAAGTTGATTTGATTTATCTGTTTATATGAAAATATTTCAAAACTGATAAAAGCTACAACCATGAGTTATTTTCATTGTATTGTACATGAAATTGCGCACATTTTCATATATAAAACTTTATGTAACGACTAATATAAAATGGTGAAAATATTAAATAAAGAATTTCTGAGATATTCGCCGAAATATCGGAAAGGAAAGTTTTTTAAAAAATTCACCATAAATCGAAATATTGTGCTAGAGACTTCCAATTTATTGCAAAATGAAGGTAAATGATTGAATATTACTAGAATGTAAGAGTTTTAGCTTACAATTGCGTTTTTTGACCATTTCGGTCGAGTTAAAGTTGACCGAAGGTTGAAATTTTGGCAGTTATCGTGATTTATGTGAAAATATTTCAAAACTGATAAAAGCTACAACCATGAGCTATTTTCTGTTGTATTCTACATGTATTGTGCACATTTTCATATATAAAAGGGATGCAAACATTACGATAACGCCGAAAAGAATTTCTGAGATGTTCGGCCGAGAGAGTTTTTTTTTTTCAGAAATTCACCATAAATTGAAATATTGTGCTAGAGACTTCCAGTTTGCTGCAAAATGAAGGTACATGATTGAATATTACTAGAATGTAAGAGTTTTAGCTTATAATTGCGTTTTTACCATTTTCGAAAAGCAGTTAAAGACCGTTGAAAAATTTGGCAGTTATCGTATTTATATGAAAATATTTCAAAACTGATAAAAGCTACAACCATGAGTTATTTTCTGTTGTATTCTACATGAAATTGCACACATTTCCATATAAAACTTTATGTAACGACTAATATAAACGGTGCAAACATTACGACAACGTTTTTCTGGCATGGACGTAAGTTGTTTTTCAAAAATTCACCATAAATCGAAATATTGTGCTAGAGACTTCCAATTGGTTGCAAAATGAAGGTAAATGATTGAATATTACTAGAATGTAAGAGTTATAGCTTACAATTGCGTTTTATGACCATTTTTAGTCTGTCAAAGTTGACTGAAGGTTGAAATTTTGGCAGTTATCGTGGTTTATATGAAAATATTTCCAAACTGATAAAAGCTACAACCATGGGTTGTATTTTGCTGTATTTTACATGAAATTGCGCACATTTTCACATATAAAACTTTATGTAACAGGCTAATATAGAACAGTGCAAAAATTACGACAAAATGACGAAAGAATTTCTAAATTTTGGCTGAGTTACATTCACAGTAAGAAAAAGTTTTTTCAAAATTCACCATAAATTGAAATATTGTGCTAGAGACTTCCAATTTGTTGTAAAATGAAGGTACATGATTGAATATTTCTAGAATGTAAGAGTTTTAGCTTACAATTGCATTTTTCGACCATTTACGGTCGAGTCAAAGTTGACCGAAGGTTGAAATTTTTGTAGTCGATACTGTATGTCCACTTGGCACCCAACAGACAATTTTAGTCGACGTATGATACGTCCTGTAGGCGTTTAAGGGTTAAGTTGTACAAAAATATTATATTATAAAAAGATTTACAATAATCAGCAATTTTTAGATGAACTGTAATGTAAACCAAAACCATGTGTGCTGGTTGTTAGGCAACAAACAAAAATTGAAATAGGGGTGCGGGGATATGGACTATGGGGAAAGGATGAAGGGTAAGGAACAGAGGAGGTGGGGAGGATTAAAAGAGAGAGAGAGAGAGAGAGAGAGAGAGATGAGAGAAAGAGAGAGAGAGAGAGAGACATGATTCAAGAAATGTCGTTGTCATTATTTGAGTTATTTGCTCTTCCGGTGCTGGATGACATTGGCCGCCTACAAGATGGGAGCGATCTTTCTGCTTCCAGTTGGCGGTTCAGGGTCGGTCTTTGTAATAAAATTCAGACCGATTCTGCTATGATTAGTCGGTGGAGATTTTACCCCATATAGATGATGATGGTATTCTCCACTAGTTCCTGAGTCGTCGGTTTTCAATTGTGATGATCGACGTAGTGTTGTCGGATGGCTCCGTTATTACGATGGGCCCGTAGACGTCTTTTTAACGTTGTAGAAGTGTGTCCAACGTACGTTTTTTTCGGAGGACTTTCCCTGAGAGGATGTGCCAGTCCCCCCAAAAAACATACATTAGACACGCGTAGTTATTCTTCAACAAGCACCAATAGGTGCCTGTGGCCATAACTAGATTCACAGAAATTGGATAACAGGTCCATATAGACCCTAGAAAAAGGTCTGCTGGGAATAGGAAATGAACCCAGTTTACAAGAAACGAGCCTCGATGGCTTACATGCATTACAAACTGAACAACCTCTCACAAAGTCTTCCACTGATGTGAGCATATTCTACCAAAAGAGTGGTCCCCGAATATTCTGATGCGTCTTCTCAATACCCAAATGCTCACTGCCAGACCTACAGTGAATAATATCTAGAACTGTAGACACTAAACTCCTAGGAACAACTATTTACATCATATCACCCTTTTCCTCACTGTTTCTCAGTCTGTACCTAATCTTCCTAACTAACAAATTACCCTGTAAAAGTCATCAAAAGTCCTAACTAATTCCCCTCTAAGAAACGCTTTTGCGTCTGTCAAAATCTCATCCTCATCCTGTTTAGATTCTAATAATATCCCAGTCCATGCAGTCTCCAGGTACATAACATACATGAGTACCATCTGTATCAGAAAAACTTCTACCTAGGGCGTCCGTTACAACATTGTCTCTGCCCTCTGTATACCTAAGCTTGGCATCAAAATCCCTGATTGTCAGATACCACCTAGCTCTTTTAGGAGAAAGATCCAGCTTATCGAAAAGATCCAACAATGGCTTATGATCTGTAAGAACCTCTACTTGATTGCCCATCAATAACATATTAAAATTAATCAAACTAGACACTACGGCAAAGGCATCTTTGCCCACTTCCAACCATAGCCACTCATTACTACCCTGTGTCTTAAACTTCCTGCTGTAAAATGCAATCGGACAGTCTTCCATCGAACTTCTGCATAAGGCAGACCCCCATACCATCATGACTGGCATCTGTCACCAGTGTGAAAAGACATTCCAAATCAGGAAATTTTAACATGGGGGGATTCACTAAGACATCCTTAATATTCTGAAAAGCTGATTGCTGCCCATCACCCCATACAAACTGCACATCATCCCCAAGGACATCTTTAAAGGAGCCACTAAAGTAGAAAAACGTTTAACAAATCTACAAAAAATCCAGCCATGCCTAAGAAAGACCAAATCTGTTTCTTATTCTTGGGAGTAGCAAAATCTACAATTGCCCTAACTTTATTCTCATTCACTTTAGCACCCTCCTTAGAAATGACATGACCCAAATATACTATCTGCTTCTTCAGAAAATTACCCTTAGCTAGTTTTATCTTCAAACCTGCTAACCTAAGCCTCCTAAGAACCTCTAAATGTTAACCCCTTTCAGCTTTTCGCTACACTCATCCACATACCTGTCTGGATTTATGCACTCCTTTCACTCGAACTTTCACCAAGAACCACATCATCCGACAAAACCCCATTATAACACTTCTTACCCACCGAAACATGTTCAGAATCCACCCGCAAATTCTCACGTACACCCGATCCATTACCATCATCCACTCCACTCACATCCATCCCCTCGTAAGGCACAGAAACACCAGGTACTCCAACAGTTATACCTGTTTGAACCGAGATTTTGCGTCTCCGACACGCTGGATGACCCAGTAACAAAGTATTCCCCAAAGCAGCCTCTTGTATAACCAAAAATGGTTCTGTAAAAGTTCTACCCCAAGAGATAAAATCCACATCTACGTATCCCATAGCCCGTAACCTATTTGCTTGGAGATCACATACTGTTTCTTTTGCAGGTCTCAAAGAATGATCTGAAAGCATCGATTGGAACAACTCATAATTCATCAAATTAATAGAGGTGCCTGTATCTATAAAAATACTCACACCCACCCCATACACAGGCCGTTTTACCACTGGCTTCACCTCTGGGGGTTCCCCCTAAAGTCCTATATTACAAGAGATAACCTCTTTTATATCTTCCCTTTTTGCTGCTCAATCCACCAAAAATTTTGCTTGATAAGGCTCCCAAAAACCCTTGATGATTCTCTTACCTTTTGCAGTGCTCTGAATGCCTCTAGACTCATTCTGTTTAAGAAATGGGCAAAACCCAACCGTGATATGCAGGCACCACAATATTTCACCCTACAAAACTTGTATGGCCCTGCCTATTACAGTTATAACAACCCCCTTGGGGATCCTGAACCCTCAGAAGTCTTACCATCCTCTGTCTTGGCCAGACCTCATAACTGTGGAGTCAGAATTACTCTGTGTATGATGCTTTGAATAACCCCGAAGATTTCGGCAACCCGTGATGTGTGCCTTAGAGAAATTCTCATCTGAACCCCTTTCATTTCCTTGTCAAAACTATTTTCAATAGCATCAGGGGCATCATTCAGGATCCACGCATATTGCAATAATAATTTCCCAAGATTCTCTATTGTAATAGAGCCTCCATTTACCCAACCAGAGTTTCTCAACTTCTTCAAAAAATCCCTCATAGCATGAAAACATCTTGTGACCAGTGAATCCTGGCCTTCACGGACCTTGAAAAGAGCTCTGAGATCTCAAACTGCATTGCCAGCTCCAGCTGTTCTGTATGATGCCCTCAAAAAATCCTTAAGATCGTCCCTGGTCCTACACTTCAAAAAGTGATGACTCCGGCAACGTTGTCCGATAACTAAACTAAGGAAGCCTTTTGCTTCATTGAAAGCTTCTACCCCATCTGTTATTTTCTTGGCAGTTAAAAATTTGAATAAAAATTTCGAGGGGAACTGGAAGAACGTCATCAACCAGCCAACTGGCAAAACCCGATGAAGTAAATTTGAACTTTATCCTTATCTTTGTTTGCCTCCGCCATCAGAACAATAACCCTCCAAATTCAAAGAAAATGGGCCAAAGGTAGAAAGAGAAAAAGAAAGGAAAAAAGAAAGGAAAAAAAAAGTAAAAATTCAGCAAACTCACAACATTAATGCAAATGCGAACCATTAAATTAAATTCTAAATGCCAAATGTGAACAATGAAGTCACCCTAACAGCAGATGCGAACCATAAAAAAAAAAATTCTAAATGCCAACTACGAACGATGAAGCAGAAATGCTGTAGTCCACCCACACAAAGAAAATGGGCTCACAGAGAATGGGATAGCAGCAGGATAACTGCATCAACTCACTCTCAATGGCATCACCAAAACGTCACCGCCCTAACTCGATAACAGTGTGCGATTGTTTCGAAAAAAAAAACTGCTTTAGTCATCAAAGATAACCAGTATATCAGCCAAAAAGACACACCCTAACTGCTAACTATTGTAATTTCCTTGTAATATAAGTCTCTTTGGAGCATACCTATATTGTACACTATTTTACCAAGTGTAGACACCTGCTCTGACTAACATGCACATGCGATTGAAAAATAAACACTTGATCGCCCTTGAACCTCCTTGTTCTCTTCTTGTTCCTCACTACAGCCAACACAAAGAGAACATTTAGGTAATAAACCCTCTCTGTCTTCAATAACCTGCGTTGCAAAAGTACCTAGAAACCAATTCCCAATCTGAAATAGAAGAAATACATGCACACACGTCTCTCGACCCATAAACACACCCACTTATCACACAAAGCCACTAGTAATTGATCGTGCGTTGCCGTCTCTCTCCCCAAGGGGATCGAAAATACCTTAGTTGGCAACCAATGCTACTATCCTAACTCTTCCCAGATTATTGGAACACACCCTATTACGTCCTACATAACCTAATTTCCACGTCACTCCTCTCTCTCAGAGGGGAGTGCTATAGCTAGGCATTGTTGGGAAAAGGACCATAGGATGGATTTTAAAAACAGTAGGCTTATATACAAAAACAATAACATCAGTCATAGGAGGGTAGTGGAAGGGGCACTCATCAGACAGATTAAAGTGATAGAAGGAAACAAAGGATTTACCTCAGAAGATCCCATAAGCCGATCTTTAATATTAAAAGAAGCTAAGATCGACCCTTCTGACCTGGAGGTTAGGTCTCCTGCCCAACAGACCAATGGTACTTACTCACATACCACAAGGGTTAATACCACTGACCATCAAATCAGGATGTCAGACCGACGGGAGGAGATTAACAACTCTCAAAAGAATGGAAACCAGGACAGCCATCATATAAATGACAGCACAGGGAGAAGAAGTTCCAGAAGATTGCTGGGCCTTGAACCAGCCTGACTACCTCATCTCTTGAAAAAGGGTCACAGTTAGGACCTGAAAGTACTTGAGTTTAAAAGTAACATGTAAATATTTACAAGTAAACAAGTTATACACAGGAATCTTGTGGGTTTCTCTTTCCAATAATAATAATAATATTAATAATAAACTGTAATTACAAAATTTGTATTATTTTGAACAAACAAATTCTTCCCTCGTCTTTTGTAAGAAGGTGGAAGGCAAAAGCTCTCAGACATGTCATTTAGCATGATAAGAAGGGGAGTGTTGCTAATCATTGGTCAAGTTTTTTTTGTAATTCTCTCTCTCTCTCTCTCTGTGTGTGTGTATGTGCATCCATAATAATTAATAAAAAATTTCACACTCTTAAGTAAGGACAACTGTTATCTCTCTCTCTCTCTCTCTCTCTCTCTCTCTATCTCTCTCTCTATCGTTCGAAGTTAGCCAACCTACGTATTACAGCACTGTTTCTCTGTATGTCTTTAACTGCACAGTAGATAATTTTGAAGTGATCTAATTTTACCTGTACCGTTTACAAACTGTAAATGCTCCGTTCTAAAACAGAGAGACATAGAGCATTGCAGAACAAAGAGAAAGTGACAGAATAAAGAAAAACAAGGTTGAGACTTTAAAAATTGAATGGGGAATTTCACCCATTTATTTCTTTTTTTAGTGTAAATTAAAGTCTAAACTTAAATGAAAATACAGTAACTTTAAACATTTAATAGTTAGTTTAATACTGAATTAAGAGTTATATATCTAAATAAAACTCTCTTTCTTCTCTCTCTCATCTCTCTCTCAGAATAATTCATAAATAATATAACTGTGATATTTCAAGAAGGACAATACTCTCTCTCTCTCTCTCTCTCTCTCTCTCTCTCTCTCTCCCGAGTTAGAGAGAGAGAGAGTGTCCGTAATGATTGATAAATAATTACTCTCTTAAATCTAAGTTTTCTCTCTCTCCATTTCTTCTCTTCTTTCTTTTCATCTCATTCGTTCGTTCATAGTTAGCACTAACTTTTAAAACTTAATAATTCTCAGTAACCTTAATTGTATAGTTAAAATAGTTTAAATTGATATAATTTGACATGTATTATCATATTTAGTGTAAATGCACTAGTGTTGCAAATAAGCATTTAAAACATTTTTAGAGCCACAATAACTAAGAGTTATATTAGTCAAAATAAAAAACACTGTTTGTTCATGAAAAGCATTCCAGAACAGAGAAAGAGACGTAGAATAAAGAAGTTGTTAAAAGAGGTTGAGACAATTCTAAAAAATATATCATCGGTTGAAGGAGAGAGAGAGAGAGATAGAGAGAGATTAATTTCTTCCAAATCTAAGTTTTTATATAAACCATTTATTTCTTTTTTTAAGGGTAATGTATTCAGCTAACTTTATATGAAATTACAGTAACTTTAATTTATTTAAAAGTTAACTTGATATTTAGGAGCATGATTATGTCATATTTATATGTTTAAACTTTAAATAAGCATTTATTAGCATTTTTTATATGCCCACGCGAAAACTATGTAAAATTCACCCTATATAGTTCTGAAATAACCTATATAAGTTCGATATGATATATATATATATATATATATATATATATATATATATATATATATATATATATATATATATATATATATATATATATATATATATATATATATAATATATATATTATATATATATATGTATTATATATATATTTATATATTTACATATATAAATTATATATATATATATATATATATATATATATATATATATATATATATATATATATATATATATATATATATATATATATATATATATATATATATATAAAGTTAAGTATACCTTACCAGACCACTGAGCTGATTAACAGCTCTCCTAGGGCTGGCCCGAAGGATTAGACTTATTTTACGTGGCTAAGAACCAATTGGTTACCTAGCAACGAGTCCTGCAGCTTATTTTGGAACCTGAATAACATTATACCGAGAAATGAATTTCTATCACCAGAAATAAATTCTTCTAATTCTTCATTGGCCGGCCAGAGAGTCAAACGCAGGCCCAGCTGAGTGCTAGCTGATTATGATATCGACCCGTCAAATGAGGAACTAATATATATATATATATATATATATATATATATATATATATATATATATATATATATATATATATATATATATATATATATATATATATATATATATATATATATATATATATATATATATATATATATATATATATATATATATATATATATATATATATATATATATATCATAAAAAAAGTCATTAGAAAGGAAATTTTGAAATCCTGTGTATTGTTACTTGCTCATGATATATATATACAGTGACCCTCGTTTATCAAAGGAGATAGGTTCCAAGACCAGCCATGATAATTGAAATTCCATGAAGTACTAACAGCATATTTATTTATTTAATGAAGTAGCGACCTTGTATTTATTTCATTATTTACTATATACATATATATTTAAAGGCTTTATAAACCCTCCCCACACTCTTATAAACCTTTCCCACACTATTAGCCTTTCCCACACTGTTATAAACACTTCCTATGCACTTAAACACTGTATTACTATTTTGATCTCCTATCACCATAATATGCATAAACAAAAAAAAGATCAACCCATATTTGTAATGTTTACTTTCTGAGAATCAGCTGACTGAAGCTGCTCACTACTACTGGAAGAATTAGGAAAATAATTTTTTAGTTGCTAAAAGAAACAAATTTATCAATGAAATTATTTTTAATTTTGTACATAGAAGTTTATGATACAGTAATTCATATTTCATTGAGAGAGAGAGAGAGAGAGAGAGAGAGAGAGAGAGAGAGAGAGAGAGAGAGAGAGAGAGAGAGCTGGTGTGTGCAGCACAGTAGCTTGTATTGGGACGAGACTAAGTCTTGACTTGACAAGCTGGGGATGAGAGAGTATACAGTATCCTTGAGTTGCTTACATATGAAATTCGGATTTTAATTATTTTTACAGTGATTAAAGATGAAACATCAACAGTGATAAGATATTCTCTTGTGTACCAATCACGTGCCTTGTCCGAGTGCCTGTGGGTATATACTGGCTTCCAGTCCTTGGCGTCAGTCTAAGCCGTTCTTCTCGCGTAACATGATGAAACATAGCTGTTTTTCCATAATATGGCTGCCGATATGGCGGTACTTTTTAATTTTAATTTTTCGATGAATATTTCTGAAAAAATTGAAAATGCGATGTGGCGCAGTGAAGCCGTATAATATATATTATAATATATATAAATATAAATATATATATATCACTGTATATATATATATATATATATATATATATATATATATATATATATATATATATATATATATATATATATATATATATATATGTATTGATGTGATGTATATATATACATCAATATATATGTATATATACATAAATATTCATACACATATATATGTGTGTGTGTGTGTGTGTCACGAGCATGTAATAATATACAGAATTTCAAAATTCCCTTTCTGATGACTTTTTTTTTATTACAAGAAGTCATTTGACAACATTTACAGACCAACATTATGGACAGTCTAGAGGAAAGTGTATATCATTCCCATTAAGTGTGTAAAGCTAGTTTGTGCATGTTGTGTGAGATATTAACGTTTTAGGTTGAAAAATAAGAAAGTAATGATTTGAAGTTATGTTTTTAGAAACCAGCTTCTAAAGTTGGAGTAGTCAGACAGTTGGCTGGTCTATTGCAGTGTAACTTGAACCAAGAGACTTGGTTGTCTTGTGTCAGCAGGAAAATAGTCAATTTTAGTCAAATATATTGTAAAATATTTTAGCAATCGGCATATTGTACTGACAAAATACAAACGGTTCGCTGAAGTTTGTTTGGGTGGTTGTGGGAAATCCCTCATAACTGCAAAACTATATTTCAGAAAGGGTTCATATAGTTGAGACAACCAATTCCATGACGGATTGCTTAGAATTATGATTTGTAGCATTGTGCACTTGGCTTCTATGTATTAGCATGCATCAAAATTACAGGTTCCAAGCACATGCTTTTCCCGTCATGACAATGAGCATTATTGGTGCATTGTAACAGTGGTTTTCTGCTTTGAATATCGGTGACAGAGACATTGTATTGTTTTCTTGCAGTTGTGTCCCAAAATCCCAACTCCTGAGGAGCTTGGGTTTTTCCAAGAGTGTGAGGAGGCCTGTCCATATGTAGGTGGAGAAACTGCTGCCCTGAAACATTTAGAAGAGCGTTTAAGAGTAGAAGAAGATGCATTTCGGTAACATTGTATTTAATTTTTGTTTATTATTTGATCTTGCTTTTATGTATCCTATATCATTAAGGTAGTGCCTGAAAATGTTGTCTAGTAATGAGTTGAGTCTTTTTTTTTTTAAGAATTCTTTCGTCTTCAAGTAATCTGATATTAATGCCATCTGTTTCAGGTCTTTTGTTGTGCTGTTGTTAGAATATTGTCCTTTGTTCTGGGTTGTAGGAGCCATTTAAGGTCATCATCATTTATCAGCATTAACATTTTACATCTTTTTTTTTTTTTTGTTTTAGACATCTGGTCTTTTGAATTTCTGTGTATACTGTTGTTTTTCCAACTGGTCACATCTGTCCTTTGTTCTCTCTCTCTCTCTCTCTCTCTCTTCTCTCTCTCTCTCTTCTCTCTCTCTCTCTCTCTCTCTCTCTCTCTCTCTCTCTCTCTTTTTGTTCCATATTGTCTAAGTTGCCCTTATTTACCAATCCTGTAGTATTTTTATACCATTTTATCTAAGGTCAGTCACCTTCATTTATCAGTACACTTGGTAAGCTTTTTACATCTTTTTTTGTTTCTTCATGTTTGTTTTAAACTTCCAGTAATCAATCTCTGTTGAGGAATTGGAATAATTTGCATCTTAATTGAATAGGACTCTTACAGGCATAACTAGTTTATTTTACCAATGTAAAATTAATTCCTTTAATACCTGTGACTTTGACCAGGCACCTTTGGGAAATGGCCCTCAGCGATGGCAAACAAATGTTTACATTTTTTGTTCAAAGGACAAATTTTCAAAGTAGACTACTTAGTTTGGATTCATTCTCCAAATGAATGATTACTCTATACAGTGACATGAAAGAAGGCCCCAAAAAACTTTATGTATATGAAATAATGAATAGAAGTTAGAAGATATGAGGAAATTTAGCACTTAAACCCCCCCCCACACACCCAAATATGCCAAAAAAGTTATTTGCAATAGTTTTAAGTTTTGTTCAAGAATACACCCAGATAAACTATGTAATTATTGCTATGCGAAAAGTTATAATTATGACTGGAGAGATGTGAAAAAATGAATGACAGAGTAGCTTGGCATTTTTCATGAAGTGGCACTCACCTTTGCAATATGCTCAAAAACTCTTTACACTCTACAACGACATAGAAAAAGATCCCAAAAATTTATGTATATGAAATAATGAGTAAAGTTGGGAGATATGAGAAAATTTTGCAAGTTCCCCCAAAAAATTTGGCCCCCAAAAAAGGATATGTGATAGTTTTTTTTTTTTTGCTCCAAAATACACCCAGATAAATTATCTAATTATTGCAGTGCAAACAATTGTCATTATAACAAGGGAAATGCAAAAAAATGATGACAAACTGGCATTACATTTTCTGTAAAAAAATGATAAATTAATTATAGAATGAATATGTATTAATATACAAAAATATACATGGATGCCATGTATGTATAAAAAATAGCAGGCACACACCAAAAATAATCATTATCTTGATTGCTGGTGTGAGTAATTCCTTCAAGAGGTGCTTGCAAAAGAAATGAGTTGTACCTATAACAAGCTGGTTAAACACAGCCGAGAAATGTCTTGTTGCAAAGGCTGAAGTAAATTGCAAAGGCATGGCTACATTATCTGGCCACACCCCCTTCCTCTTTGAAGAGGGCATTGACCAGCACCTCTGGAGGGTTGGTACCTCTTGAAGCAGCCCCCCACATGTAGAGAGCCATCTGGCACTTGCTACACTAATATGAGGTGTCTGTATTTGCCACTCTTGTAGCATACACAGCAGTATGTCTGTGCGTTTCTGTCTCCCTGATAGCATTAGCTGTTTGAAGACAATGAAGTGATGCTGTCTTCAGATGCCCAGAAGGATCCAAGATCCTTGGCCTATTCTTAGGTGATGGTGTTTCCTGGAGGGGACTAGCATTAGCTTTGTCATGATCATCATCTCCCTTCAACACAGGAGGCAGCAAAGAATCATGAGGGAGGTCAGTTCCACAGCAGGCCATTCTTCGATGTTGATGTAGAGCGGTGCATCCCGTTCCATCCTGTGGAATTTCAGCAGTCAGTTTCCAAAAATTCATGCTGTACTTCAGGTAAGGTATATGAGTAACCTGCAGCAACACCTGGGCCATATAAAGCAATAACTTATGCCCACTTGCTAGTCCTCTGGATGAAATTGTAGTACTTGATCATCTGATCAAATCAGTTGACACCTCTCATGTACTTGTACTGTCATTTCACACATGGACATTGCAAGGTGGTTGATTGCAGTGTTGACTTGCCTCCTTCAGTATGCACTTTTGGTGCACTTACTCTACAACTTCCATGTGGAAGTTGAGAAGTGCACCAAGAGTAAGTACTGAAGGAGGCACTCATGATCATACCGATGAACCAATTGTCTTGCCAACTTATCACGAATGTATTCTCTATGCTGTGAAAGTCTGGTGTGCAGCTGCATCTGCTGTTGTTGAGCGGCAGTTGGTTGCTTAATGGTCAGATTCATGGCTAGTCAAGTCTACTAAGTAATGCCCCAAAGATGCCACAAGGCCTTTCAGATATCTCGATTAAGAGAGAATTTTACGGGCTTGATATGGTTTCATCTGCTTAAGGAGTCCAGTAGCATATTGTTCTTACATGGAACAAAGCTTGGGGGATTATGACAACCTCGATCTCCTTTGTGCCAGCAAAAATGACAATGATGAGATGATGATAAACTTCTTGATTTTATTCCTTCATAAACTTCCTGAATTTATGCCTTCTTGGTTCTTGAGATAGGCAGTGGTGGTAGTGTTGTTAGACATCACCACATCATATAATGAACATTTTTCCTGAAAAACCACATCGAGTTTTGATTTCTCGCATTTTCTTAGAGCTACATCCCGTCTCCGAATTTCAGTCCAGTGTCCTCTTCCATAGCTGTTTGTCATTATTTCTTCTATTGGGGTCCCTCTCGGAATTCGTACTGTAATGATGAACTGCAGGACGTTTAATGATAGTATCCATCTCTCCATTCCAGCATTTTATTATTATGAAACTTTTGAGTTTCTACTCTTAACCATCATCAGCTGCAAATATTTGTTATATAGTTTTAACAGCAAGTCAGAATTATTAATCATATACAAACTATATGAAATAAATATTTGCAGCTGATGGTGGATTAAAGGTAGAAACCCAAAAGCTTCATGAGAATGAAGAGTTGGAATGGAGAAGATGGATACTATTATCAAACGTCCTGCAGTTCATCATTACAGTACGATATCCAGAGGGACCGCACTAATACTGTAGCAATAATAACAGTAGCTATTAAAGAGGACCCTGGATTAAAATTCTGAGATGGGAGACAGCTCTAAGAAAATATGAGAAATCAAAACTCATGTGATTTTTTTTGAAAAACGTTTATTGAATGAACTTAATCCAAATTCGTGCATGCCACATCACCATGATGATTTTCCTTGAAGTATACTTACTGTGATCAACTCCTGGCAGAAAAGCACTGAATGGCACATTTACTCCAAATATTTTAATCAGTGAGAGAGGAGCCTCCAGTGCAAATCTGTTGCCATTATTCTGAGAAATGGGGTTGATACTGATGCAAAATTTCATTTTTTAAGACTTCGATAATATTGATGGTTTTCATCTTTGTTTGGTTATAATGTATTTTTCTCCCCCTTGATGTCGGGCCACCTTGACTTGGTGAGGGGGGCTCTTGAACCCCAGGAATTTGTTCCTGGGTTTGAGTCCAAGAGTCCCACATACCATTATATATTTATTTGGATTAATTTTTGTGGAATTTTCCACTTTAGCTAAAATTTATTGGAGCTGATAAATAGGAAAGATATCATAGCTGGGAATGGGTTTATATCTGAAGCTAAATAGTGAGAAATGTGGTAGGACCATCAGCTGCCCGATAATATTCAGACCTGAGGGTTATCACGTTGATAGCTCAAATGTGGAACTGTTCTTTAGGGCTGGACCACGGATTCCAGGGGGGTCTGGTTCTGTGGGTAGGACTCTTGGTATTCTATCTGGTTTGCCCATGACATGATTAGGATGGGGATGATTGTATTCTAGCAATATTGTCAGTCCTAGCAAGCGGGTTTGGCTTACACTTGGGCCACTCTAATCATGTTGTGCCATCCCCTGTGGGGTAGGCTAGGGAACAGACATTTGGGAGTCAGTTCTCACTTGTGCCATTGATGGAAGAATAAACTCCATGAAAGGCTGATGATATCTTTTTAAGGTTTTCAGGTTTAGTTATTTTTATTTTTTTTTTTTTATATACTATGCCTCAATCTTTATGCTTATTATCCTTAAAGATTTGAGTACCCTGGGCCCTTTGATGGTAGCAACTTGGCACAGTTGACAACCACTGGAACCTTCTCTGACAACCTCTCTCTAGAAAAATCAGAAAAAAATGCTAATGTAATTACACTGGATCCATATGCTCCAATAACAAGCAGACCCCCCCCAAAAAAGCAAATATCTTGACCCAACCTTGACTCACTTCGACTCCCTCTTTGGGAATGTAAGTTGCTCAAGATTCCTGACCTTAGAAACAGAGAAGAAAATATCGGCATTGAAATTAGAAATCTTCCTGTTGAATCAACATTCAACCACTGAAATGTCATTAAGACAAATAAGGAGCAGATGTGGTTGATAGAAATGACAACAAAAAAATCGATCAGAAAATTACTTAACTATAAAAAATATTGACAATATAAAAGTACATATAAAAAAACATGATAATATGTACAGTGTACAAGGTACCATAGTACTCCCTGACAGTGTTGAAGAACCAATAGAAAATAATATATTGCGGGATTCCCTTAAAAAAAGGCACAACAATGTACAAATTGCAACATATACAACATAACCAGTAGACAGAGTAATGGAAAAACACTGAGAACAGCAAAGATAAAATTTGAAGGCAATGAATTACCCTTAAAAATTAAAATCTTGGGCCAAAGCAGAGAACTGAGGCTTTATGTTCCAAAACCACTACAGTACCAAAACTGTAGCATGTATGGACATACAAGGAAAAAGTGCTGTAATACATCTATATGTGTGTACTGTGGATCTGACAAACATACCACACAATGGAGGTGTGGTGGACCAAAATGCATTAACTGTGGGCAAAATCACCATGCAAGATCTATTGAGTGTGTGTATTATTATATACGATACAGAATCAAAATTGCTTCAGGAAAGGACATGAATGCCTATAAAAGAGGCCAGATTAGAATTAAAAGTTAGAGGAATGCATGATCCCGCTAGGAAACGAACGTTTTCTCCTATAATAAGATCAAACAGTGAAACAAAAATGGAAGTAGATAAGAGTAACAAAACTTGATAGATCAGTCTCAAAGAAAAAGAACCACTTTGCAAGACGAAACTAATATAGCAAAAGAATCAAGAAATGGATATTAAGAGAAATGGAAACACTAGAAGACAATACAAGCACCACAGAAATATTAGAAGAAAGTTATGATGAATTAGAAGCTAAAGAAAAAAGAGGCCTTTAGAGAAAACTCCACCCAAGACCAACATAAAATGAACTATTATTAGAGATACATCCATTAAAATAAAGGCGGGAGACCGGAAGAAAGAACATAAACCAAAAAATAAAGAATATACCTTTGTCCCCTAAAGTAATAATAAAACCAATGGAAACAGATGCCCAAAACATCAAAGAAATAGTAGAGGAACAAACCATTGACAAGAATGATTATGTCATGAGAGAAGAGATTACTCCATCTCCAAAAATAGGTGCAGCAAGAGTAAACGAAAAAACGACACATGAAAACACATGTGGATGTAATGAATGTTTCATTGAACTGTGCAACAAAAACAAAAGCATAACAAAGGACAGTTTAACAAACACTATACAAAAAATTTTTATAATATGCAGAAATAAAGAAACTACTAGTTTAGACACTCAGAAAAAGGGCTGTATGTGCATTGAACACCGAATATCTTATAAAGAAAAACAAATAAATCTCGTAAATAAAATTTCAGAAAAAATGCAGATTGATGATCCACAAAAAATAACACCTGAGCACACTAACATAATATTTTCAATAATTGTATTATACAATGGAACGTAAATGGTCTACAGACCAGATTACATTTTGGGAGAAATAGAACGGTTACTGAGTGAATATGAACCAATGATATTATGTTTACATGTCAACAAAACAATATCAGCAATAGGTAATTATACCTTAGTATCTACATCTAGAGAAGAAGAAGAAGGAAATTTAGGTACTGCCATTTATGTAGATAACAAAGTATGTTATGACAGAGTATCTGTAAACTTTACTGACTTGCAAATATCAAGTATTAAAATATGAATAAAAAATGATAATTACATAATTTATAATTTATGCAACCAACATAATAAAAATTACGACATATAAACTTAAAGATTTACTTACCAATACCAAGGAACCTACATTAATAGTAGGTGAATTTAATGCTTGCAACCCAATATGGGACTGTAATTGTACAAACTCAGATAGAACAGAGAGTAAAATAGAAGAGCTCATAGATTCAAACGAATGTGCTGTATGAATGATAACAAAACTTGAGCACATATTTTTCAAAAGGACATGGAACATTTTCCTCAGTAGACTTAACTCTATGTACAACAAGTATACAGTAGTTGACAGATTAGATTGGAATACAATTGATGACTTGCACACCAGTGATCATTTCCCAATATTAATTTCCTTATTGCAAAATAATCCTGCAAAACATGTCCCTCACTATAACAGTATAAAGCAGGGAGCGATATGAAATGCACACTAGAAATGTCCCACCATTTGGATGTTTAAAAGACCTTAATGAAACTAATAAATTTCTTGTTGATTTCATTAAAAATGCTGCTGATAAAGCAATACCAAACTCAAAACCCCATCCAGCAAAACACAAAGTTCCCTGGTGGTCCAACAAGTTAACAGAATTAATAAATATAAAGCACTCATTAGGGAGACGATGAGATAATTTGAATAGAATGTTCAGTAAAATAAATAAAACATTACCGATATTAGAAGGAACTTTACAAAAAATGACTATATTATTACCAGAAATGGATACATTAAAACCTCTATATTACAAAATGGATACAAAAACCTATCTATCTGCAACATTTAAAAAAAGAATAATTCAAGGAAGAATCATTTCATGGATGGAATACGTATCAGATCTCTCTAATAATATTCCCATACAAAAAGTATGGGAAAAATTCAGGAAAATAAATGGTACCCAAGTTAAACCACCTAGACATGCCATATTGAAAGATGGGAAAAGAACACTTGATCCAAAAGAAATAAGTAATATAATAGGAGAAAATTTAGCAAATGTAAGTAGTGATAAAAATTGAGATGAACACTTCCACACAAAGAAAAATAAAACAGAATTAATAACAAATTTTGAAACAATAGAAGATAATAGAAAATTTAATATGTCAGAGCTGGAAAATGCTCTCTCGAACAGCAATAAATCTGCTCCTGGAGGTGACAGTATTTGTCTTGAGATGATCTGCCACTTAGCACCTTTGGCAAAGTCATACTTATTAGAGTTTTATAATCATTTATGGCTTCGAAATTTATTTCCAAATGAGTGGCATAAAGCTATAATAATTCCTATCCCCAAACCTGGAAAGGATCCCAATAATGTAAATAATTACAGACCAGTTTCGTTAACTAGCTGCTTATGCAGATTGCTAGAGAAAATGGTAAATGCTCGACTAACACGACACATTTGAGAAAATAAAATTTTGACTCCCACTCAGTTTGGGTCACAGTGTAACAGATCTACATTAATTCTCTCTCTAACTTAGAAGACCATATATGTAGAGGTTTTGAACGAAAACAAATTACTGTAGCTGCCTTTTTTTTGAAATTGAAAATGCATACGATACTACATGGAGGTATGCTATGTTAAAAACTTTACAAAACGACAACATCTGTGGGCATTTACCTAGGTTTATACAAGACTTTGACAAATTGCAGTTTTCAGGTGAGAATTCATGATGTTCTTTCTAGAACATTGGCGCTTGAAAATGGTGTTCCACAGGGAAGCATCCTTAGTGGCACACTGTTTACTTTAGCAATTAATGATATCAGTAATAATCTACCTATTGGCATTAAAAGTAACTTGTATATGGATGATTTTGCCATATATTGTTCAGCATCTCAAATAAAACATGCAGAATGAATCATTAATAAAGGCATAGTAAAAATAGATGAATGGGCCTCATCTGTAGGCTTTAAATTTTCCATAAATAAAGCTCAAGCAATCATGTTTTATAAAAATAAAAAAGTGGAAAAAAAAGGCGAAGAAATAGATTTAAAAATCAGAGACCATAGTATACCAATTGGCTAAGAAGCAAAATTTTTAGGATTAGTATTTGGTATTCACTTGAACTGGAAAGCCCACATAACATAAAATCTAAATGTAAAAGAGCACTAAATCTAATTACAGAACTATCGAACACTACTTGGGGAGCCGATAGACATACCATTACTGTACTGTATAAAGCAATAGTTCTGTCTATCATTGATTATGGAAACAAAGTATATGGCTCAGCGTCGGACGTAGCGCTGAAAATGTTAGACCCCGTTCACAATGAAGGCCTTAGAATATGCTCAGGAGCCTTTGGATCATCACCAGAATCATCTTTACAAGTTGAATGTGGTGAACTACCTCTGTCTCTCCATAGAGAGCTTAGTAACAGTGAAAAACACTCTAAGAATTCAGACAAGTGATTCTCAAACACAAAAATTATTTGAATTAAGAGATGTATTTTATAAATAACCATCCACCACCTTTCCCAAGTAGAGCTAGAAGATTGAGTCGCTAAATATAAAAGTCCCTTCAATCGTAAAATCACCTCCTCCCTGGACAGTGAATAAAATGAGAATTTGTACACATCTGAAGTATTTATCAAAACGTTACTAATATACACCAGAACACCATAGACAACATACAATAGAGCATATAAGCAGAAAAGGTCCACTTAATGCAATATGTACAGATGGATCTAAATCAGAACACCGAGTGGGATATGCTGCAGTGTCCCAAGACAAAACTTATCAGGTCTCTCTACCTAATAATGCTTCAGCATTCATAGCGGAATTGTGTGGAATTTCATCAGCTATAAAAATAATTAAACACCATTCAATAATTTTGTGGTTTTTAGTGACTCAAGAAGCACTATGGAAGCTATTCAGAGTTACAAATCAAAAAATAATATTGTACAAATTAAATTATTTCTCCATAACTTACATGATAATGGAAAAAATGTTGAAATACTGTATCGTCACCCTCATAAACTAACTGCCTAAGTCATTTTTCATTGATTTTTGGATTTTTGCATAAATCAAATCTCCAATATGTGGCGCACCTACTAGTATACTTGCCAAAGTCAGATGTAGAAAGTAAGTGGAATATAAATTTCCCAAAAAGCTTTCTGCCTAAGTCACTCACTGACTTAGGCATTATTATCACTATGCCTAAGTCACGATTGTGACTTGGGCAAAAAAATGACTTAGGCAGTTAGTTTATGAGGGTGACGGTATGTTGGATTCCTTCCCATGTAGGGATCAAAGGAAATGAAGAGGCAGACAAAGCAGCCAAAGAAGCAACCCACATGGCAAGATCTAATGTGAATATCCCTGTTACTGATTGTGTAACACACATAAAAGTTGGTATCATAAATAAATGGCAATATACATGGAATGAAGAACCTGAAAGTAATGAATTGAAACAAATAAAACCTAATGTTAAAAATGGAGTTCATCATATTAGAGAGAGAGAGAGACATACACAAGTAATTCTAACATGTCTCAGAATAGGCCATACTCGCCTAACACATGGACACTTAATGAGCAGCCCACGTGGACCGGCTCCCGAGTGCTCGGAGTGCAAGGTCATAATAACGGTTAGACGTGTATGTGTGTCCAAAGTATGACCAACAGCGACTGTCAGCTTTTGGGAATAAATCAATGAAGGAAATTTTGTCGGAATCTTTTACATTTTCAGTCGTTCCAATTTTGATGGTCATGAGAAACTGTGATTTAGTTAGTAAAATATAAAAAGTAAATGGTAAAAGCATGAAAACCCTTATAGTATTTGTTGAATTAAAGAAAAAAAAGCAAAATTTTAAAATATGACACCTTACATTCTGAATTTCAATATACCCTTTAGTGTGTAAGTAAGGAAGCATGAGTAAATTTATTTATTGCATGTATGTGTTCCAGTGTGAGAGCATGTGCCTATGTGCAGTTTCCAATTTCATTTTAATTCGTTGGTTGTCGTGCTGAATGACCTATTGGGTCCTAGTGCTCGGCCTCAGGCCTGGACCTGGTATTTTAATCTAATCCTTCAGGCCAGCCCTATGAGAGCTGAAAGTCAGCCCAGTGGTCTGGTGAAACTACTTTAATAATAATAATAATAATAATAATAATAATAATAATAATAATAGTATATTAATAATAAAGTATTTTTCTTTTTCACATTCTTTCATAAGATATTTCAAGATAGGCCTATCACATCACTCGCCATTCATATCATTCATCTTTTATTGATTTTTCTTTGTGATTTTGAATGACCTTATCAGGGTCACTTCTGGGCATCAGATTTAAGTGCCGTCTGACTAATGCATCAAGTAATTTCCTGATTCACTGTTTCCTGTAGATTTTTCTCGAGTTTAGGGTGTAGGAAATTTATGAAAATATATGTAGTACAAAGGTTGAAAACAATGAAGCTGTAGTCTGTATCGGAAATTTTTGTTGTAATTAATGAAATTTAATAGTTATAGTATGTCTAAAGAAAACTTACAGTAGCTGTACTTTTACATGTGTCCATCAGAAACATTTTCAAGAGTTGATGATAATTTATAATAGTTGATATTTTGTTTGGCTGAAAATTTGAAAGTCATGAGGTACAGTGTATCCAATTTGTAGTGTACCTGCCGTGTAGGTAATAAATGTTATTACTCTTTCAGGGATGGATATATATTGCCAAATCAAGTTAATCCAGATATACTTGGTCCTCCAATGAGCATGTCAGCTGCACTCCGATTTGGCTGCCTTTCTGTGAGGAAGTAAGTTTATGCTCTACATTTATACATACATACATGCATGCACACTTATACATATATATATATATATATATATATATATATATATATATATATATATATATATATTATGTATATATATATATATATATATATATATATATATATATATATATATATATATATATATATATATATATATATATATATATATATATATATATATATATATATATATATATATATATATATATATATATATATATATATATATATATATATATATATATATATATATATATATTTATATATATATATATATATATATATATATATATATATATATATATATATATATATATATATATATATATTTATATATATATATATATATTTATATATATATTATATATATATATATATATATATATATATATATATATATATATATATATATATATATATATATATATATATATATATATATATATATATATATATATATATATAAGGCAGTCCCAGTTTATGACGGGGTTCCGTTTTACACCGCATAAAACCGAAAATCGTTGTAAACCGAAAATCGTCGTAAACCGAAATAGCGTCGAAAATCATAAAAAATCATAAGAAAATCTTACTTTTAATGCTTTGGGTGCATTGAAAACGATGTAAACTGCATTTTCATTGAGTTTTTCTCATAAAAAAAAACTCCAAATTGTGATTATTCTGCCGTTTTGGAGCCATATTTCTTCCGTCGGATCGGCGTACGACGCGTCGTAACCCCGGAACGTGCGTCGTAAACCGGGAAATAATTTCTGATGAATATATTTGAAAAGCGTCGTAACCTCGGAACGTCGTAAGCCGGACACGTCGTAAACCGGGGACTGCCTGTACATGCATACATATAGTACAAGACCAGTAGTTGGGATCATCGAGACTGACTGGATGCCAGACTGGCAAAAAATCCAGATGAACAAGTGCCCCTTAAAAACGCTGGTTGAAACCGATTTAATATCTACTGACTGTAGTCATATTTTTTGTACTCAGTTCTAGTCGCAGAATCATTTTTAAGCTTTATTATGATGTATGAAATAGTTCAAAATTTATTGGTAAAAATTATTATCCAGGACCTAGTCTAGGCTAGGTAATTGCCCATTCGTCGTCAGATTACCTGTCTGATTTTATTATATGTATCACTATACTGTTTGAGAAATTTCATAATTTCATTTAATTTAATGAAACTAAACTATTATGTACAATACTTATGT
Source organism: Macrobrachium rosenbergii (assembly GCF_040412425.1). Taxonomy (NCBI): domain Eukaryota; kingdom Metazoa; phylum Arthropoda; class Malacostraca; order Decapoda; family Palaemonidae; genus Macrobrachium; species Macrobrachium rosenbergii. Next base: position 2,225,466 of record NC_089789.1, on the reverse strand, counting down.
TATACTTATTCATTAGCAAAGCAGTCGTCTTAGTGCAGCCTATTTTGGAATTCTACTTCTACATGCCACAGAGTAAACAGACCAACAGAGGATCATTGTCTGGTAACATCTGTTTCTGTGCACTCAAAAGTTCTCTCTAGAGAAAGAGGGAGAAAAAGCCTTGAAACAGATTATAGTGAACCCCCCGTATTCGCGGGGGATGCGTCCCACACCCCCCCGCGAATAGGTCAAATCCGCGAATGCTTAACCCTTATACCCCGGACTTATAATGTTTAGCCTAATTGAAATACGTATATAAAATACTGCTGCCATAACCAGTCCTTGATATTTGTGTTTGATCTCAATAACAGACAAGTAGATTACTCTGAAGTATGTGAAGTTATATATCAATAGAAAGCTAATGCTTTGAATATCCTGATACATTATAACCAATTATCCTAAATGCAAAGAGTCTGATGTAAGAAAATGATAAAATTGAGTTAGATTTGAAAAAAAATTTATTTTTTCAAAATTTACTTTGAATGACCATAAAATGTCTCTATAGTTAATTTTCAGTAGTGTTATGGGTATTAAATCGTAAGGTAAATAACATCCTTTCATTTGATGCCTAGTGTTTCATTTTATTTTGAAAAACAATGAAGCATTCAGGGCAAATTCCCCATCGCATTTTGGGCAAAAAAACAAAATTTTCTTTGTGTGGTTTTGCTTGTGTAGTAATTTTCCTGCATTATACTTTGGAATGTAATTGTATAAACTATTAATGAATCACAAGATTTCCTGCATTATACTTTGGCTTGTAGCTGTATAAATTATTACTGAATCATGAGATATGCACACATTACAAATTTTACATAACACAAACAGCATAACAACACAGCTAACACAAATGTTTTGGCAAGGAGATTGTTTTTGTAAACAAACACTTTTGAATGAAATCCAGTTGTTCATTGCTTTGCCAAACATTTTTCCTTCACTATGAAACACACAAAACATTCCTAAATCACAAGAAGCCATTATATCCATAAACTATACTGTTTAAATCCAAAATATTTCATAAAATATATCGCTAGCTGGTTCCAATCACACAGCGGCAAAATCAGCTGCCTAAAGCAACCACATTCAAGGCCAAAACAAAAGCTGATCATCTGATTGGTTGCTACTTTATGACGTGGAATCAGATAGCCAATGGCAAGGAAGCACTGTAGTGACGTTTTAAGGCCAGCAAAATTGCCTAGCGGGGACGTGAGAGCGGCAAGTTTGAATAGAACTTTAGAGAGCCATGAACGTGGCCTCACGGAGTCTACCGGTAAAGCCTTGATAATGGCCTTACGGAGTATAAGGGTTAAAACCCCTCTAAAAACACTTAGAACTGCCCATTTTGATAGCTTAAACCAAGAAAAACCCAGCAAAAATGCTTATACCTGAGTATTTTAATAGTTTTATCACAAAAAGTGCATTTATTCATGAAAATTGTATGAAAATACAGTAATTAGTGAATATTTCTCAGTGAAAAATACGGCGAATGGGTGAATTTTCTGCGAATGATGGTTAGATATGTTCCACAGAGAAACCCGCTAATGCGTGAGTCTGCAAACCATGAGAATGCGAATATGGGGGGTTTACTGTATGCAACATGATTTTTTTCAAACGTGCATATAGAGAGGTGTCAAAATCAACTTCAGTTATACCTCCGAGAGAGAGAGAGAGAGAGAGAGAGAGAGAGAGAGAGAGAGAGAGAGAGAGAGAGAGAGAGAGAGAGAGAGAGAGAGAGCGCTAGCTTAGTATTGGAACATTACCATTGCCACATTATCTTGGCAGACGAAGCATTGTCATATTTGCAGTACTTGTACTTTTTTTTATTCGATTGCTGTATTTAAATGTGTTTTTTTAAGCCTAGTACTGTATTTCCTAATTATGATGATATAGAATAACCGATGCTTTTCTAAGCATCGTACTACTGTATATTAATCAAGTGTTACAAATAATAAACATATACACATATAAATAATTATTTAGTGCACCAGATTTTTTCCATATTGTTTCTACTGTAAATCTTAGTTACTGTACAAAACTTATTTTAAAATATTTGTAAGCATGATAGATACAGTATATAGCAAGTACTGTAGTTTTTGCTCTGTAAGCTCAGATAAGATCTGCAGCTACACATATTAGCATGCTCTTCCACCTGAGTGCAGATGCAGAACAACATACACTTGTTTCTCAAATGTTGTTACACACATAGCAAAGAAATAGTAATTCTCTGCCAGGTGTGAGCCTCAGTAGATTCATCAAGCAAAACACCTATTTTGATTGATCAAATTTTCACGAGCGAAATGAGTGTCTTCTGACTGAACTGGGCAGAACAACCAAAGTAGATCAAATTGGCATATTACACAATGTGTTTTAGTAAACCCATTGTATATTACTGCACTGCTAGTCAGTAACTTGCCAGAACTTCCTTTAGTTTAAAATAAGTTTGAACTATAAACTAATGCATTATAATCTTTAATGGCCATTAAATGCTGTACTACTTTTTTTAGACATTGATGCAGTATTGTATTCATCCACAAATTACCACAAAGACAAATATGAAGTTGTTGCACACACACACAAGATCGTACATCATGAATTCGAAAACAAATATATTTTTAATATGTTAGTTATTTTCTCACAACATATTGTTGAGCAGAACTTGAAATAGAAAATCTTGTGCGGATCAGCAGACGAGCGAAAGGACAGTTGTTTTTATACAAATCGTTTCGGTATTATTGGAAGTTCTTATGATCCACCACATTTGTAAAGTCAATTTGCCAAACACAAAGTCGATTCGTTACAAAAAAAAGAAGTTAAAAAAACACTAGGAAATGTATACACACATTAATTCAACAAATGTCAGATAAATTCCTACCAAATTATCAAAAGTCCCCAGATTCAACACAACAATAAAATACTCCCCTTTATTAAACCCTAAACACCAATGCAAACTGTTGATTGCTATATATAAAAAAAATGAGACGATCAAAATTCAAATGCACTGCTCAGAGTACAGCGAAGCAAGCAAGCCGCTCAGCCCAAACTAATGACGTCACTGACATGTCACTCAGGCGATGACGTCCCTACAGCCACCGCCCCAATATTAGTTGCAGTGTTATGAAAAGTCCAATTTGACATTAAAATAACAATAATAAAAAAAATAACACTTACGTATGCCTCTGCTTAACCCGAGAACTGCTACAAGCCTCTTCAGCGGCTGTGTGGGCGACTGCTATAAGCCTCTTCAGAGCGCCATTTTCTATCTCTACTCTTAAGTTCCTTCTTGACATTATTTAACTTTTATTATTTTTTCTTGGCAAAACTATTTGTCTGGTAGAGGTTTTAATGTTTAGAACATTATTTTAATCATATATATTATGTATAATATACCAATTTCCCCATAGATCCAAATCTAACTTTTTTGCAAAGGAAAAAAGTGAAAAGTAGTTCTTTTCTGTCAAAACTTGTTTTATATTAATATATTAGAATGATGCACAATAAAAAAATCATATAAAACAACATACTTACACAATCATATACTTTCTATCACAACGCAATGTATGTACTGTTCAGTAAAATCGGGAAATAAAAGACTTCAAAAAACCTTCAAATTATGATTATTCAACTCCCAAAACCTCCGTGTTTTTGTTTTTCTTTTGAGTATCTGATGAGTGGTTGTTTAAAATAAAGGGTAGTTAACATAACAAATAGTATTAGTTACCGCGATAATAAGTGTTTGTTTTGTATTAGTTATAACTACAGTTCTATTTTGATAACAATGAAAGCGACTTTCACTTGGTTTTCTGTTTTCGCTACTTTTCACTTTTTGTCGTCATGACTGGACGTTCTCGGAAAAGTGAGACTATGGCCTCTTCTAGCAAGGGCTCCGAGAACACCAAGACAAAAAGGAAAATCTGCTTCCCAGAAGAGACAAATATAATGACACAAGGGAAAATCAAAGCACAGCAACAGAAGGAAGTTGGAAGAAAGGGGGGTGTGAAGAGAAGTGGTAGTGGAAAATATGTGCCCCAGGAAAAGAAGCAGTGCCAAAGTACTTCTTCCTCCATCACACTGACACCATCAAGGAACACATGTGATGCAATACCAAGTGCATCAACTCTTCCATTCATTGCCCAAAATCGTCGTTTACGGAATCTGACCCCTAGCAAATTCTTACCTATGTTATTCACCGAAGACGAAACAGACGAAGACGTAGATGATGACATCAACTGTGGAGATAGTGATAGTGGTGAGATAGGGATTTCTGACGACAGCGAAGATGATTATGAAGGAAGATTATTTCGTTCAGATGGAGGGCACATTGAAGAATGTGAAGAAGAGGATGGTGAAAATGAAATAGGTAACGTACATGATATACGAGAAGGAAATATTCAGTCTTATATTTGGTCAGATGTCAATAACTTTATCCCTGATATTCATCCCTTTGATGGTAACTGTGCTGGTGTAACAAGTGAGTGGCCTTGTGATGACACTGCAAGAGAAAGCGAATATTTTCTTGCACTTTTCACTGATGAATTAGTTGGTCTTATTGTCTGTGAAACAAATAAGTATTACCAGTGGGTAATGGAAAATTTCTCTTTTACACAAAATTCAAGAGTTCAGAAATGGGTGGACACGGATCCCCATGAAATTTATGTTTATTTTGCATTATTATTACTGATGCCTCTAATGAAAAAACATGTCTTATAAGACTACTGGAAACAAGACCCTTTGATTCCTACCCCAATTTTCCCCAAATTCATGACCCGTGACAGATTCTTGCTGTTGACCCGTTTCATGCACTTTGCTGACAACGGAAATCCAAACTCTACTGATCGAATTTGGAAAATAAGACCATTCCTTAGTTTGGTTTTAGGGAACTTCAAAAGGGTCTTTCATCCTTTCCAGAAAATTGTAATTGATGAGTCTCTAATACTTTTCAAGGGCCGTCTTATTTTCAGGCAATATATCCCAAGCAAGCGTCATCGTTTTGGGGTTAAACTGTTCGTTTTATGCGATTGTGAAATGGGAATAGTGCTTGATATTATAGTATATACTGGCACAGATGTTGATATACCAAAAGAGGATCAAGGTAGCGGTCTGGGCTTCTCGGGAGCGGTAGTCAAGAAAATGATGGCACCAGTATATGGGTCACGGACATATATTGTACACAGACAATTGGTATAGTAGTCCTACACTGGCACAATTCCTTCATGATAATGCCACAGGAACATGTGGCACTGTGAGAGAAAGCAGGAAATATATGCCAAAATTTAATGTCCCTCCACACCTCTTATGCTAATCCCAGTGACAGTGATACTCCTGATGAGGACGAAACTAAAACTGCAAGAAGAAGCCATAAAGCTAAAAAAAGGAGAAAGCCAAAAGCCAAGACCATACAACGCGAGGCAACTAACAAGATTTTGGCTGTAAAGTGGGTAGATAGAAAGCCCGTGACCCTTTTATCAACTGTACATAAAGGTGATATGGTGGACACGGGTAAGGTCCACTACAGGACTAAAAAGAAAATCTGCAAGCCAGATGTTGTTGCTGATTATAACGAAAATATGCGCCTCGTAGATAAGAGTGACTGCCAGCTAAGTGGGACAGAGTGTATGAGGAAATCCTTCAAGTGGTATCACAAAATCGTTCTTCATCTTATAGACATCATAATGCTCAATTCATACAACATTTGGCTTATGAAGACATCAGACCTCACTTGCAAGAAATTAAAATTTTGCGAATTCATATACAATGTTTCATACCAACTTCATGAGGATTATGGCACCGTGACAAACAGTAGACTCAGATGTTGTGGACATCCTCCCGTAGAGGCACCTGATCGCTTGCATGGAGCAGCTTACATAAGCTATCATCATCTCCAATGCACAGCATTCAGTGAGGACCAAAACAGAAAAAATCAACTAAACTGCTACGTATGCGCCAATACTTCCAGGCGACAAAAGAAACGAACAAGGGTTACAATGATCTGTGCTGAATGCGACGTGCCCCTGTGTCCAACTGACTGCTTTCATGCATGGCATACTCAAAAGAACTACTGGAGAGAGAGAGAGAGAGAGAGAGAGAGAGAGAGAGAGAGAGAGAGAGAGAGAGAGAGAGAGAGAGAGAGAGAGAGAGAGAGGATGGTCTTTTTATGTATTATTTTATGTAATGTCCATATTCATGATTTATTTACATAGGAATTTTCTATATCTTTTCTATATTTTGGCAATAGGTGGTGGTGGTATTGGTTTGGTATTTTCTTTGTTATAACTATAATATATGTTTGCAAAAGACGAGGATTATATTATTTTTACTCACTTTGTTCCTTCAAATATGATAGGTTTTTGTTATTGAACTTGCAAGTAATAAAGATAGAATATGCTCCCTAAATACATCATTTTAACTACTTTACAATAATAACAATGGTAATAATAGTTACTATATGGATAAAGAAAAAACACCTACGAAGTAAATAAAAAAAAATATGTAAACAGTAATGTTTCTATAGCAACTTGAAAGATCATTCATTTTTCGGGAAGAGAAACAATTCTATATTCTAGGATTTAAAAATATTAAGTAATCTTTATTATCATTACACTCAACGATATTATACAGTATAAATTGTAATTGTTACATGTCAAACAAAACATCATATGGTGACAAGAAGTGTAGTAAGAAAAACTACGCTATCCTCTACCGGGCCCAACAACGAGCCGTTATACCCAACTACCTCCCCACCCATGGGGTGAGGGCAGACAGACCCGACCCAACCCCCATAGTATGACCGCACCACCGATTCATCAGGCAAAATGCCACGTCACGCAATAATATTAACTTTGAATGTTTATAACAAAATAACAAAGAGAAAGAGGCAAAAAATATTTTATGATACATGCACGAAGCAATTACAAAGGCATTGGTAAAGATATGTGTCAGATTCTGAAGAGTAGCATTTTTGTCAAGATAGCCGCACCACAGGACTGTTCTAAAATGACATTGACGCATTTCTCGGGTTAACAGCACGTGAATTCTCTCACCAAAGAAAGAAAGAGAGAGAGAGAGAGAGGGGAAAAAACCACTTGCAATTCTTGCGTGTTTTAACACACACAAGTGGTCAAAATACCACAATTACTTTACACTATACACATTAATATACGCCTAAACACTCCCCAACATGAATTAATGCCCTATTAATACCCATATTAACATCCTGTGCCCTGTGACGCATCATTAAAACGCACAGAGAGTCGCAATGAAGAAAAGACTGATTCAAGCGCGCCTCACAACCTCAGCTCCCCAAACTGAATCGCTGACCCATCAAAATCTATTCTGAGATGCCAGTACTAGCATTACTAAAATATGTCTCTTCGGAAGAGTATCCCTAACTATCTATTTATCTATCGATGCCTAACACCGCTGCCAACCACTGTTAACGGCGTGGGTTTGGGAGGGCCATCTTTATTTGGTATATCTGTTTTAAGAACAGAATCAAACATCATACTTTTTCTTGAGATGTCTCTGGTAGCTGTGGCTCTTCCTTGGGTCAGCAGATCCCTTCTCTTTTTGTCAAAAATTCTCTCCTAAGCCTATCTTTATGCAAAGGCCTACTGAAATGAGACACTGATATACAAAACTAGACTTTAAAGACAAATTTAACAAAAGTGATTCAGCAAAAGCTACAGTCATGAAATAAGAGGAAAAACTGTTTCACAAACAAGCATAGTCATTATTCTGTGCCAAGCAATACTAGTGAATACTACCCTGGGCATTGAACAAAGTAATAAGGTCATAAGGACCACAATAAAAGTCATGTCGTATGTAAGAGTAAAAACACCACTTCCAAGTGTTCGTCCTCCCAGGGCAATGTTTGAATTCCTGTAGAAAGAAATATATCATTATATTAAAACCTGCAATTGTGAATGTGCATACATGTTCAAACAGAAAAATGTACAAAAGGGCAAGTTTGTTTTATAGACATCGTTCAGTTTCACTGCTTTTCAACTGGGGGTTTTCCCTCTAAAGTCTGGAAAAGATACCAAAGTCACTCTGTGTTCTTAAGTTCTATGGCCGTAAATAACGTACCTTCATAGTGGAGATCTGATCACGCTACCATTAACCAAATAGACGTAGTTCTCTTAGTGCAATGCACTTGCAAGAGTCTATCCCTTGGATAATATACCGTGTGCGATCGCACACACGTACGCCCCCAGAATCTGGGCACTTCCGGTGCATCCGTTCAATGTCCTACCATGCTGTTTCCATGTGTTTGGACCATGATCAACTTACTGGTCATCACATATCTCACTGTTGTCCAATGAGAACCCAGACATAATATATATATATATATATATATAATATATATATATATATATATATATATATATATATATATATATATATATATATATATATATATATATATATATATATATATATATATATATATATACGTATATATTATATACATACATACATACTATATAGGTGCTCACTATAATCGCATTTACTAGTTTCTTGATATATAGTTCTGATGTAATTAATAATGAAGTTGTATAACAGAGTAGTATTTACTGTGATCCTCATAATGCAGGTGGTTCAGGTTTCTTGATAATAGTTCTGAAGTTATATATTGATTTCTGTACCTTTGTACAACCAAGTACTTTTTTATACAAAAAAATTGTCCTTACAAATATATAAGTATTTTGTTAACAGTACTCAATCTTGGCTGAAAAATGCAGGGCTTTACAAAATTCATATTTGCTCTCTGTCGTCATAGGTCCAAGGTCATGACTCGTAGCAGGCATTTTATTTTCAGTCTCATCAACAGCTGCATGATACATGACCTTTTGCACTTGTGCTTGCTGTCTTGTTTGATCACGCTGTTGTGTGCCTTGTATCCTTGCTTCACGTTGCTGTTGAATCTCACCTTTACGTCTTTGTGTATCAGTTTTTTGTGCAGCTTGAAGTCTTAGGTTCCGATCTGCCTCAGTTTCAACAGCTATCCTTTTTGCATCTCTCTGTCTGCATCTGCCCACAGACAAACTCGGCTCTGGTTTTCATCAGTTTCTGACAGCAGCCATTCTTGTTCCCCCTGTTCATCAGTTTCTGTGGCCTGCCTTCGCGTTTGTCGTTGCCTCTCAGCAGCTAATCTTTGCTCCTGCTTTTCATCAGTTTCTGTGGCCTGCCTCTGCGCTTGTCGTTGCCGCTCTGCAGCTAATCTTTGCTCCTGCTTTTCATCAGTTTCTGTGGCCCGCCTTTGTTCTTGTCGTTGCCTCTCTGCAGCTAATCTTTGCTCCCTCTGTATATCAGTTTCTGTGGCCCTCCTCTCCCGAGCTGCCATTGGCGGTTCCAGACCATCACCAGCAGTGCCTGCTGTTGTTCCAAAATGTTGGAAAATTCTTTCAGGATGATGGGATTGTACAGCGAATATTGCGCAATCCTAATAAATAAAAATGTAGTTCCTCGTAAAGGGTAATAAATGTTACTAAAAATGCACCCTTGAGTTTCATTCATGACTGAGGTATTAGATGCGTAAATGAAACCGTTAGTAATTTAAGAAATATAATAGCGTATTTGGCGTTGATATCCATTAATTGAATTAATTATAATAAGGATTAATTTAAAGTAAATAACTTTGAGTAAATCAAATGAAATAATGAAGTAATTAAATAATTAAACCAGCACAAATATTGTTGGAACCTCCCCTTGTGGGTTAGCTCAAGCGGAAAAGAATAGCAAGTGTTAGTCAAGTAGCAACCACCGTTAAGTGAAGCAGTTAGTCTAAAACATTAGACCAGGACGTTAAAATTCTACAAAGGCACCTGTAGAACAACGAAACGGTGTGGCTAAGTAGCAATATACCTTTCTTTTTATCTCGTTTTTGTACATTTATGAGAAATTAGGAGGGTGTAAGTAATCACACTGTTGCCTTACCAAGTTGATTGCAGGTGTGTTAAGTAGACAAATGCATTGTAAATTTCTTTAATATTTGTAAATAGGTGTTAGTAAACAAAATTTCTAACATAAGTTTTACAGGCTAATGTTGTTTTGAATGTTCGACATTTTAGTGTAAATATAGGTATAGTATATAGAGTAGGATTAAGTGGTTGTTGAACTTATTTAATGAGCTGTGTGTCCTTCTATAACTTAATTGAGTTCGGAAGTTCTGCGGTCTGTTGAGTCAGTTTGATGTAGCCTAGGCTTAGTAGCATTATGCAATTATTGATATTAGGACATTCATATGTGCGAGATATCCAGCGATTGGAAAATTGGCCTCAGTTCACGTGGTTGTTTTTAAAGGATAATTTGACAGTAGACCTTGAAGTACAATTCCAATCCTACCTGGGAAAGGATTTTTCTCATTTTTTGGAACACCCAGAGTTGTTCAACTTAGTTGGTGGTGCTTATCCGGACATCATCTTGGTTGTTTTTGGAGGTAATTCAATAGTTAGCTCATTAACCAACGATGAATTGCGGGGCCATTTGAAGTCGTTTTACAGCCAGCTAAACAACGTTTTGCCACCGAGCTGCATCAGGTTGGCAATGCAAGTTGAGCCTCGTAGGCCTCGTCAAGGAAATAGGTTTGGTGCACCCGAGCATGTTGAGTTTAGAAAGCATCGCAATATAGTAAACGCTTGTTGAAATTGGGAAATAAAACGTAAAGGTTTGCTAGACAGCGTAGTGCAGCTTGGCGGTAATGGCTATTTAGACAGTGGTGAGCAGTTCGCTGCTGATGGGGTACACTTGTCAAGTGCTGGGTTGGCCAAGTTTAGGCAAGCGTTGGTTAATGGCTTGAAGTATGCCCTTAATATAAGGCTGTAAAGTGCATATGATGTTGGGGAGTAGCAAACCTAATATTTTTGTTTGTTTGTTTGTTGGGTCTATGTCGTCTTCTCTGTGCATTCACCATAGCTGCTAAGTCAGAAATACTCTACTGCAGGAGCTTGGGGATAAACCGGCTGAATTGTCCTTGGAAGTAATTAAAAAGAAAGTAAGTGCTATCAGAACTGGTAGAGCCTCTCGTAAGCGAAAATTAACAATATATTGCAAGAAACTTTCTGAGTTACGTCAAAGTGGAATACTTTCTACTACTTTGTGCAGAAGGCAAATAAAGGAAATTGAAGCTGAAATTTTGAAAGTCAAGGAGTGTGATGAGATAATTAATCTTATAATGCAAAAAACAGCACTAGGGGAAAAGGACAGTACTTTCTTTAATGAAGAATTGGATAGTCAAGCTACACACAGTATAAACATAGCTATTAGTTTAGATGAATTTGAAGACTATCTAGTTGATAGGGTGGTACCATCCTCTAATGAGAACATAAAGGGTTGGAGTGAGTTCATGTCAGAAGGGAAACCACCTCCTTTGCAGCGTAGTTTTTCAATGGTAGAGAAAACGATAAATTTGCTTACCCCAATTTCAAGCACCAATTTGATAGTCATTGGTTCTAAGAAACATTATTCTGATTCTGCTAAGTTATCATATTTACTTGGGTATCTTAAAGGTTATGTTCTTAAACAACTCAGTCATTTGTCTGTCAGTAATGAAAATTATGCTGTTGCAATAAGGTTACTTGATGAGGAGTTTCTAGACAAAAATTTATTATGGATGAAACTCTGAAGAATATAAGTTCAGCTCCCAGTAATGAGCATGATTCAGAGGTCACAAATATTAAGTTGTACATATCTGAAGTTAGGTCTTATTTAAGTGAACTCCAGAAGTATGGGGTTGATTTTTTGGAGGAGAATACTTCAGGGAGTATATTTGTGAGCCATATAATCGTGAGCAAATTACCTATAGTAGTATTAAGAGAGTTAATTAATAAAACCTCTAATAATTACCCTACATTGACTGAAATTTTTGACAATTATAAAGATGCTCTGAAATCCCTAAGTAAGACAAATGCAGCCAGTAAAGGAATAAAAGAAAGAAAAAATCACCTGGTAATAATGTATCTGGAGGCCTAGTGCAGGTTAAAGAGGAAAAGTTTCTTACTGTGCAGAACTTTGAATCAGTAGTTAGTAAACCATCTACAATTTCTTGTAAACTATGTGCTGCAGCTGGACACTCGTTAGGTCATTGTGACAAATTTAAAACTTACGTCCCCAAAATAGCCAGAATATTAGATTTGTCTCTTTGTCCTAGATGTGCTGGTTCTGGCCATAATGAATCAAGAGTGTTATGGAAAAAAGGGAAAATTGCGCTTTCCATGTATGATGTGTAAAAGGAGAGAACATATAACCCCTCTCTGCCCTAACAAAAAATCTCGTACTAGTGCTAATGTAAATTTGTGTCATGCTGTGCACAATATAGAAATAGGAAACATTTTGCCTACTATTACCTGAGAGCTTAAGAATGGAGAAAGGTATCGTAAAATAAGAGGCCTGATCAATTGCGGATGTCAAAGATCTTATGAAAAAGCTTCTGTAGAATTGTGTTCTAGTTATGACAAAATGTATAGTGTTGATCATGATGTTAGTAACTATATAGGTGAACAAACTTTGAACTTTAAGCAAATGTCTACTGGCTTAAAAATTGAAAATAAGGTTTATTTTGTTCCTTTATTGGTATGTGAAAAAATTAGCATTAGGCTTGAAATTCCTGGCATGAATTTAGTGGTTGGTAAATTAAAGGCTGCAAATTTCGAATTAGCTGATGAAGCCTTCAATGGACATGGGAATCATGGAAAGAATTTGAAATTGAAATGTTAATTGGTATTGATATAATTCAATATTTTTCATTTCATAAAGAGATATGTGCTGGAGGTAATTGTTTAATTATAAATAACAAGGTAGCTCCTATAGGGAATGTATTCAATTTTCTTGATTCAAAACAAGGCAAGGAACTGTTTGATGCTCATGTAAGAAAGCTTGTCAATGTTGAATATATTAGTGCTAGAACAAAGACAATGGTAAATTTAGTGATGGACCCACTTAAGTCTTATTTCAATCCTCTTGAGCATATACTAACTGACTGTGAAATAGATAATGGGCTTGAAAATCTCTTTAGTTTTGAGTCCATGGGGATTAAGAATAGTGACAAAGAGTTAGTGTCTTTTGATAAACAACAAATAGACAAGTTTAAAGAAGGAATTACTTACCTTGTTATGCTGACAGAATCACCAAAGTACCTTCTAATCATTTTGTAGCACTTAGTGTTAGATAGAACTCTGGAACTTCTTAATAGGAATGAATTAGTGAAGAAATATGAGGAAGTCTTTGATAATCAATTGAAAGAAGGAATTATAGAAGAAATAATAGTAGATCCTGCCAATTATGAAGATTACACTTGGATTCCACATAGGCCAGTAGTCAGAACTGAAGAACAAATAACTAAAATAAGGCCAGTTTTCAATTGTTCTTTGAAAACCTCAAAGGACCTGCCATCTTTAAATGAGGCTGCTTATACTGGTATTGACTTGATGGGTTCCATTTTGAAATTGCTTTTTTATTTCAGAACTAATCAGTATGCTGTGTTAGCTGACATAAAGTCTGCCTTTCTTATGATTAAGTTGGCCAGTGAATATGATCAGAATAGATTTTGCTTCTTTTGGAGAAGAGGAAATCAATTAGTTTGTTATCGATATAAAACTATTGTTTTTGGATACACTTCATCTCCTTTTATCTTGAATTATGTAATGAAACATCATAATGAATCATATCCTCAAGAGAAATGTAGGCAAAATTTAGATAAGTTTTATGTAGATAATTTGATAGTGACTAGCAATGACATAGGTGAATTACATGAGCTATATCATCTTTGTTTTTCAAGAATGAAGGAAGGTGGATTCACTTTTAAGATCATGGAATTCAAACTCAATTGAGTTAAGGGAGACCATGAAATCTGATGATAGGTTAGTAGAGCATGGGTGCACAGAGGAGAAGGTATTAGGGTATAGGCATAATGTAAATAATGACACTTTAAGTATAGCTGATTGTGTGGTAGAAGCAGAAGCTGACACCAAAAGGAAAGTTTTATCGCAAATATCCAAGGTTTTTGATCCACTTAACTTTGTTTTACCCGTCGCTATCAAAGGTAGAATCCTAATGCGCAAAGTTTGGAAGTTAGGAATAGAATGGGATCAGAAGGTGCCCAAAGAAATAATGAATGAAATGAAAACTGTCAGTAAAGATTTTGAAATGTTATCACAGTTATCATTTCCTAGACAAGCCATAAATGAACAGAAGTCTTATGAACTGCATATATTTTGTGACAGTTCTACTGAAGCTTATGGGTTTGTGTTGTATGCGTGTGATGACGAAAATTAAAGTACTTTCTTATTTGCTAAAGCAAAGCTCGCTCCTTTAAAAAAGGGTAACGAGCGCAGTGTACCTACTTTAGAATTAATGGGAGTAGTCTTAGCTTTGAAGTGTTTACCAACCTTAATGGAAACTTCAATTTCAATTTATAAATATTTGCGTTGATGCTCAAGTAGTGCTAAATTGGCTTATAACAAAAGAGCCCAAAGTGAAATCTAAATTTGTAAGAAAGAGGATATTGGAGGCAGACAGTCTTGCTGGTGATTTCTCCAATGAATTTAACATCCCTATAGTTTATCATTATGTGCATACTGACCAGAACCCAGCTGATTTCATTACAAGAGGGTTGTCATATGGAAAGTACTTGTCACAAAGGAATTGTTGGTTAGAAGGACCTGATTGGCTGTCTAATAATTTTGATAATTGGCCTAAATATCCGCTATTAAGCATTTTCCCTGAATATAAGCTGAAAATAAATGTAAATTATGTTAATGCTGTAAATAGAGTAAACACTGGCATTTTGAATATAAATAAATTTTCTAGTTATGATAAATTGTTAAAGTGTACTTGTTGTTTGTTTAAACTTGAATGTAAAGTGAAGGGAAGGGATCCTAAGGTTAAGGCTTAAGAATGTTGGATTAAGACGGCACAGTCTGAGCACTTCTCCAAAGAAATAGAATTTTTACAGCAGGAAGTTAAAACTGATAAAGACATTCCAATGTTAGTTGATATCAAACTTAAATTTATTCCTTGATGATAATGGGATCCTCATCAAGAGCAAGAATAGCTAAATGTTTGTATTTTGATGATAATGTATACAACCGTGTGTTATTACCTAAAGGGCATCAATTTACTTTCTTATATGTTAATTATTGTCATGCCAAGGTTCAACATATGGGGATGGGAACTACTTTAAATTACTGTAGGGAACAGGGATACTGGATACCTAAAGGTTTAGTAACTGTCAAATCAATAATAAGTAAATGCACAGTGTGCAAAAAATATATTGCATTGGCTTACAAATATCCTAGAATGGTAGACATGCCTAAACACTATGAATTTGGTAAAACCCTTTACTCATGTTGAAATTGATTACACAGGGCATTTCTGGCTGAAGGATGAAGTAACTGGGAATAATGTCAAAATGTTCATTTTAATATTGACCTGCCTTAATATAAGAGCAGTGCATTTTGAAGTATTACCCGATATGTCTACCCGTAATTTTCCCTTGGCTTTTCAAAGGTTCTGCAATATGTATGTATGCTGTTCAAAATACAGTATGTATATAGCGATAATGCTAAAACCTTTGTAAAAGGTGGCTGCATATTGGAATCCTCTTTAGCATCTAAAGAATTTCGAGAGGAAATGGAATAGTGTAACATCAAACATATCAGAAGCCCTTTGTATTCTGCCTGGGTAGGGCCTGCCTGGGAAAGGGTGATTAGAATTGTAAAAAACTGCCTATATAAAGCCATTGGAAGATCTAGGCTTTCTTATTTTGATTTGTTAACCACCTTATCTAATATTAAATTAGCAATAAATTCTAGACCTCTTACTTATAGATCTAGTACTGCCAACCTTGAACTTATCACTCCAAATTCATTTTTAAGACTTCATGGAAATTCCTCCTTAGTCTTGAGGAAGGAAGAAGAGGAACTTTGGTGAGAGCAAGATCCTGGTGCTTTGGAAAGTACCTTAGTATTACAGGAAGAAATATTGAATAATTTCAAAACTTTCTGGTACGAAAATTATCTGTTAAGTCTGAGGGAGCATTCTAGAAATATTTATCAGAGTAGGTGGGAAGATATCAGGGTAGGTGAAGTTATTTTGATAAAAGCTTTTAACAAACCTAGACCCTTTTGTATGTTAGGGAAGGTTTTGGAACTTGTAATGGGCTTTGACAATAAAATAAGAACAGTCAAGCTTAAGCAGGGAAATGGTGCAATTGAATACCACTCTACTATATTTCTAATCTCTTTCCCCTGGAAATATCAACTAGGCAGTCAAGTGTTCAGGCTGGGGCTGATACAATGGTGACTGATAATCCTCCTGATAGTGGGCCCAATATAATAAATAATAATGGCAGTAATGGGCCTGCTGCCCCTGGAATAGAAAGGTGTGTCAGACCAAAAAGAAAGGCCACAGAACGATTTCAGCAAATGATGAGGGATCATATGCCCATTTGTAGTGTATAAAGGTTTGTTCATATGTAAATATTCTTACTGCATTAGCAATTAGGATTAGTAAAATTGTATTTATAAGTCAATATTAAAATGCTACTCTTTCATTCTTGTGGAAGAGAGGAAATACCTTGTGCATAAAATAATGTACAAATAAGTTAAATAATTTGGTTTATGTAAAATTAAATATCAAAGTATCTTAATTAAATAACTTTATCAGTAACATAGGTTGTGTGTGTGTGTTGTAATTTAAGTATTTCATTGATTTAATATTAAGTATTGTAAGTATTATATTAATTGCAATAGATGATATTGAAATCCTCCAAGGGGAATATGTTGGAAAATTCTTTCAGGGTGATGGAATTGTACAACGAATATTGTGCAGTCCTAATAAATAAAAATTTTGTTCCTCTTAAAAGGTAATAAATGTTGCTAAAAACGCACCCTTGAGTTTCGTTCATGACTGAAGTATTGAATGCGTAAACGAAACCATTAGTAATTTAAGAGATATAGTAGCGTATTTGGCTTTGATATCCATTAGTTGAATTAAATATAATAAGGATTAATTTAAAGTAAAATAACTTTGAGTGAATCAAATGAAATAATGAAGTAATTAAATAATTAAACCAGCATAAATATTGTTGGAACCTCCCCTGTGGGTTAGCTCGAGCAGAAAAGAATAGCAAGTGTTAGTCAAGTAGCAACCACCGTTAAGTGAAGCAGTTAGTCTAAAACGTTAGACCAGGACGTTAAAATTCTACAAAGGCACCTGTAGAACAACGAAACAGTGTGGCTAAGTAGCAATATACCTTTCTTTTATCTCGTTTTTGTACATTTACGAGAAATCAGGAGGGTGTAAGTAATCACACTGTTGCCTTACCAAGTTGATTGCAGGTGTGTTAAGTAGACAAATGCATGGTAAATTTCTTTAATATTTGTAAATAGGTGTTGGTAAACAAAATTTCTAACAAAAATTTTGTCTCAAATTTCTAGAATTACCTGATGAATCCATTTCAAAATGAAAATAACAAAGCTCAGCCAAAAATCTGTGACCTTTATTATATACTGTTGGGTCACTTAATGTTGAAACTTTCAGGCCAGTTCATGTTGTATGTCTCTGGAGAAATCTAGAATTTTCTGTCTTGGGAATAATTCTGCCCAGAATTCTTCCACCTCATGGAGAAACACCCACTGAATTAAAACATATTCTTGAAGATGTCTTCACAACTCCAGGATCCTTTGAAGCAGTCTTCAGCTTCTGAAGCATTCCTGGAGAAATGCAAATTGGATTATAATGTCTTCATAAATTCTTAAAGACTCCAGGATCCTGTTAAGCCGTCTTCAGCTCCTGAACTGACTCCTGTCGGATCCGCTTCCCTTTAAGAACGTGGGCCTCCCCAAAGAAATCTTCGAAGCCTTTCAAATCCAGGAACAACCAGAAGCCTTTGGAATTCCTAGAAGCCTTTTGAATCCATCTCCAAGAACGTGGGCTTCCCAGTACTACAGAACAGAGTTTTATGGAGAAGAAATCGGAGATGAAAGGCTTCGAAGAGCCTGGAGTTTCATCTTGAAGCCTCTGGAATTCCCAGAAGTCCCTGAAATTCCCAGAAGTCCCTGAAATTCCCAGAAGCCTCTGGAATTCCCAGAAGCCTCTAGAATTCCCAGAAGCCTCCAGAATTCTGGAGATGCAAACAGAGGCAGAAAGGTAGCAAAGGAAATTCGTATATATATTATATATGATATAAATAGATATATATACCGGGTGTTTCAAAATTAGAGCCCCCCCCCCCTCCACAGAACAAATGGAAAGTTATGAAGTTTTCTGCTATAGCCTGTCTCCCAGTACATTATTTTAAGTTTCTATTAAGCTATTTTTCATTTTACATTTATTGTATTTTCAGACTGAGTTAAGTATACCTTAGTTTTACCAGACCACTGAGCTGATTAACAGCTCTCCTAGGGCTGGCCCGAAGGATTAGACATTTTACGTGGCTAAGAACCAATTGGTTACTTAGCTACGGGACCTACAGCTTACTGTGGAATCCGAACCACATTATAGCGAAAATGAATTTCTATCACCAGAAATAAATTCCTCTAACTCTTCATCAGCCGGGAGGCGGAATTGAACTCCGCCCATCGAATGACAGTCTGAAGCTCAACCGACTCGGCTAACAAAGGGCTTTTCAGACTGAGTGACGGAGTTAGATACAGCCATGGCTAACGACTCGGAGGAAATCAGATGGATTGACCAAATTCAGGCTATAACCTTCAGAGAGGCCAGGGATGCTGGCACATCCTTCATTTCATTTTCCTGGATAGCTAAATACGTTAAAAGAGATGAATCCTTTGTTAAAGAAACGGGAACAAAAATCCATATGACTGTCATTGCAAAAAGTGAGAATCTTGGAAGGCCTGAAGTCCTT